>NC_087201.1:160238505-160243505 GCF_015104395.2 Macrobrachium nipponense | reverse complement strand
AATTGCATCATACTCGGGTACACCTGTACGAGCATACCTAATTCAATGCTGGGCCCCACAAGGAAACGGCTTACTTGTTTCTGTAATAATTTACAGAATTACAAAGCCATAAGCCACCAACTTAATCAAAAATGGAAAGGTACTGAGTACTGAAATTGTAAGAAAGGAAGTCACGGCAAAAAAAACTGTCATGACCTTCAAACAAGCAACCCCACAGAATGGAAAATCAGACACAATGCCCAATGCAGCACATATGCCCTTCAAGCAGCAGACACACGCGCAAGAAAGCTGCATAACAAAGGCACACCGCAATAAGAGCTGGTTTTCCCAGCAGCTGAGAGGTAAGGACACCATACCCTGTACAGCCCCCCTCCCCCCCCCCTCTCCCCCCAACAATCCTCTATACGCCCACACAAACTGCACAACAACACAGCAGCCCCTCCTCGCCTCGCGTTATGTAATCGACGCAGTTTTCAATGTCAAATACGCCCCGTTCTTCGAAGCCTTATGGCACACCCAATTTGCAAGGCGGTCATCTGAGCGTGGGTTCAGGTGATATCTTTCATGGACCATAAGGTAATTCGCTCATTAAGCACACACCATATGTTCTTGCGTCAGTGCCTTAGAACGCTGGTCACTGCTCATGGGATTAGCGTACTAAGTCAAGTCATTCGAAATCGATTTACTAACCAGTCGAGAAATAATGAGCAAAACTGTATAACAAGGAAAACGGAAAGCTCTGAAATACCCTTGAAACTAAGGAGAAAACAAACCGCCTACATCAATCTTGTTTGTATGGTGTTTTGACGTTGCATGGAACCAGTGGTTATTCAGCTACGGGACCAACGGCTTTGCGCCGAGAGTGAACTTCTATCACCAGAAACACTACACATCTCTCACTCCTCAATGGAATGACCGCGAGTCGAACTCGCGGCCACCGAGGTGGCACGCCAACACCATACCAGCGGCGCCACTGAGGCGCTTGCCTGCGTTAATCATGAACGCAAACCCAATGCTCCAGAAACCTTCCGGACAAGTGAACTTTGTGCGCTACGGACTTTTAAGGAATGCGTCACGGATACGCAATACTAAACAAAGGACGGAAGCGTAACCACAGGCCTCTAATTAGGTGGAGCAAATGACTCCGGCATATTTCCTATAATTAAAGAAGCACACACACACACACACACACACACACACACACACACATATATATATATATATATATATATATATATATATATATATATAATGTAAATAAATTGGCCCCTTTTATACCTTTTATACTTATATATATATATCATATATATATAATATATATATATATATATATAATATATATAGTATATATATATTATATATATCTGCTGAGTAAAGGACGTCCGAGTCGAAAGATCTTGCAGGAACGCCCATTGTTTATTTTGTTTTTTTCCTTCGTGGCTTATACCTTTATTTATGGATTTATCACGTTCCAAACTTCAGTTATATATATATATATATATATATATATATATATATATATATATATATATATATATATATATACATATATATATATATATTTATACAACGCAAGCAAAATACTTGGGTTGTTCGCTGACACAAAAAAAAGCATGGTTGTTACAAAAAGACAGGGTAACTATCGCTCACTGCAAGAACTTTTATCCTTATGATTAATTTTAGTTCTACATCACAGGAACGACTAATACCTCAGACCATTTCATATTTTTTACGAATTACTATAAGGAAAAAAATGTAACATCACTCGAAGTGATAAAAATGATATAAGAATACTGTTAATCAAACCTCACGAATAATAAGAATAAAAAAATACAATCGTTTCATATATAAAATAGAAACTGCCCACCGTCAGCTGACCATAATTATTTGACGTAGACACACGCGCCATAAGGCTTGAGAATATTCAGTCACGCACCCATGTTAATACTCCTGTCAGTCTATGAAATAATCCAGCGATGAAAGGAGAAATAGAAGACATCATTGGAGATTTACGGAAAAAAAAAAAACATATCGCATTTCGGACAACATAATACCCTCCGTTCGTTCCGGGTACCTTGAGACAGGATAGAGTACAGGGTTAGACTACGCCATCTTGAATTCAAGATGGCGGTGGTTAGACCGATTCTCACCAAAATTAGGACAATTCCGCATGACGTCACGTGGCTGACTGATAGAGAAAGGGTGTAGGCAAACATTCCCATACTGACTCTTAAATTATCTGTTTTCTTTGTTTATTTTATGGTCACCTACCAATGACGTCACAAATATGCACAGTAACGATGGGACAGTCTAACCCTGTACTCTATTTATCCTGCCGTGAGAGAGCCGAATTCATATCCTCCAGCCAACACAACGAAAGAACACTTAAAAGAATTGTTTATTTGATAGCAATCATCTTAACAGTACATATGTATATATTCTTTATTCACATTTTACTGCTCAAAGCGACCACAGCTGCAAGTCACGCATGCGCACATCACCATCAATGGGTCAGCTGCAGCGGAGAGAGAGAGAGAGAGAGAGAGAGAGAGAGAGAGAGAGAGAGAGAGAGAGAGAGAGAGTCGCAATGTTGTGCAACGGACATCATCTTCGCCATAAAGTAACCATCGTGTCTTTCGCAAATATTGAGTCACGGGCTTTTCGGACTAGAACTTCCGGTGTGAAAATAAATAAAAAAGTAAATACATAAATAAATGAATTAAATGAAAGGTCCTTGCTTAAGGGTGGCGGTGACTGAAATGTCGAAAAGAATGGGAAGTGAACTTGAAACTTGTCTTTTAATGCTTTGAGGCTAGCATGAAAAAAAGAAAAAAAAACGCGAACAACACTAACATAAGAGAAAATCAATATTTTGGAGATAATGTTAAAAACTCTGAGGGTTCACATATATATATAAAGGACTTTCCAAAATGCCAATGGCTGTGGAATGTTTCCAAAAAAAAATTTTCATAAGCCAATAATAAATCTATATACTAAAAACAAGGAAATCTCTCTCTCTCTCTCTCTCTTCTCTCTCTCTCTCTCTCTCTCTCTCTCTCTCTCTATGCTAAAATCTGAAGATTCACAAATAAAGGACTTTCCAAAATGCCAATACAAAAAGATCACACAAATTTGTTCAAAAGGTAATAAAATCTATATACTACAAACAAGGAAACCTCTCTCTCTCTCTCTCTCTCGTGGTTGCGAGAATCCTACCAGTGTTATTACTCTGAAGAATGTTGTGGTCAAGAATATATATGACAGCCTCGTAACAGTTGAGCCAACATGCTGGTAAACATTTCTGACGCACTCAGAATTATTATTATTATTGTTATTATTATTTTTTTTTTTTTTTGCTTTATCACAGTCCTCCAATTCGACTGGGTGGCATTTATAGTGTGGGGTTCCGGGTTGCATCCTGCCACCTTAGGAGTCCATCACTCTTCTTACTATGTGCGCCGTTTCTAGGATCACACTCTTCTGCATGAGTCCTGGAGCTACTTCAGCCTCTAGTTTTTCCAGATTATTTTTTCAGGGATCTTGGGATCGTGCCTAGTGTTCCTATGATTATGGGTACAATTTCCATTGGCAAATCCATATCCTCTTATTCTATTTTCAGGTCTTGATACTTATCCATTTTTTCCCTTTCTTTCTCTTCAACTCTGGTGTCCCATGGTATTGCGACATCAACGAGTGATACTTTCTTCTTGATTTTGTCAATCAGCGTCACGTCTGGTCTGTTTGCACGTATCACCCTATCTGTTCTGATACCATAGTCCCAGGGGATCTTTGCCTGATCGTTTTCTATCACTCCTTCAGGTTGGTGCTCGTACCACTTATTACTGCAAGGTAGCTGGTGTTTCTTGCACAGGCTCCAGTGGAGGGCTTTTGCCACTGAATCATGCCTCTTTTTGTACTGGTTCTGTGCAAGTGCCGGACATTCGCTTGCTATGTGGTTTATGGTTTCATTTTTCGTATTGCACTTCCTACATATGGGAGAGATGTTATTTCCATCTATCGTTCTTTGAACATATCTGGTTCTTAGGGCCTGATCTTGTGCCACTGTTATCATTCCTTCAGTTTCCTTCTTGAGCTCTCTCCTCTGTAAAACCACTGCCCATGTGTCATCGCTGGCCAGTTCTTTAGTCTGTCTCATGTATTGTCCGTGCATTGGTTTGTTGTGCCATTTTCCCCTTCCTTCTGTTCTGTTTGTCATTCTCCTGTCTCTGTATATTTCTGGGTATTCGTATACTTTTATCAGTCCTTCTTCCCTGCACTCTTGAGCCACTCGTCTTCACTGGTTTTCAGATATTGCCACAATGCTCTGTTCTCGATGTTGACGCAGTCCTCTATGCTTAGTAGTCCTCTCCCTGCTTCCTTTCGTGTTATGTATAGTCTGTCCGTATTTGCTCTTGGGTATAATGCTTTGTGTATTGTCATATGTTTCCTAGTTTTCTGGTCTATGTTACGGAGTTTTGCCTTCGTCCATTCCACTATTCCTGCACTGTATCTGATTACTGGCGCTGCCCATGTGTTTATGGCTTTTATCATATTTCCGGCATTGAGTTTTGACTTGAGTATCGCCTTGAGTCTCTGCTATGTCCTTCATTTCTTGGTGTTTTATATCCCCTCCTTCCATTATTCCCAGGTATTTGTATCCCGTCTCATCTATGTGTTTGATGTTGCTCCCATCTGGTAGCTTTATCCCTTCAGTCCTTGTTACTTTGCCCTTTTGTATGTTGACTAAGGCGCATTTTTCTATTCCAAACTCCATCCTGATGTCCCCAGATACAATCCTTACAGTCTGAATTAGGGTATCTATTTCCTTGATGCTCTTACCATACAGCTTGATGTCGTCCATGAACATCAGATGGTTAATTCTGTTGCCTCTTTTCTTGAGTTGGCACACAGAATCCATCTCTTCTGCAGTACTTTTGTCATGGGAATTATTATTATTATTATTCCTAAAAACCCCTATTACTGAAATTTGATATTGACAG
>NC_087201.1:160233505-160236005 GCF_015104395.2 Macrobrachium nipponense | reverse complement strand
CATATATATAGATATATATATATATTATTCTATATATATATATATATATATATATCTAATATATATATTATATTTTATATATTGAAAGATCCAATTTTGGGAGGCTTCCTAAGTAACAGGTGCCTGTATTTGGCTTGTTCTGTGTGAATATGTCCGAATTATGACTAACAAATGATAAGTATGAGAAGAATGGAATATGAGTTAACCAATTCGCTCGAATAACATCAGCGTTAGACAACAAAATAACTTTAAGGGTCCTCTTTTTTTTTTAGCCTTTCCATACCTCTAATTTGTCCTCTCTCTCTCTCTCTCTCCTCTCTCTCTCTCTCTCTCTCTCTCTCAGAGAGAGATTATGCCAGTTATCAGTTATTCCATGCAAGCTATGCTTTCAAAATCTCAATTCTCTTCCATATAAGCCATGCCTTCAAAGACGACAGCAAACCATCTTTCGACCAAACAAAAGATCGACCAGAAGCAGCAATGACGTAAGTATACTAAGACTTCGATCTCCCTCTTACCGTTTTGTGTATCAATCCTTATTTCTCTCCGAGTCTTCAAAATATATTTCCAAGATGATTGTTATTCTTTCCTTGACACAGCGACGCATAGCAGAGTCATGATAATAACGTGTTCTAAGAGAAGCAAAATAATGTGTGTGGTACCTTACAAGGATGGAGAAAACGTGTTATTACGCGACTCACGAGAGAGAGAGAGAGAGAGAGAGAGAGAGAGAGAGAGAGAGAAAACAGGTTTAAGTGGGTCCCCAAATAGTACCCGCAACGGTACTACCTGTTTCTTAAGTGGGCACACTAACACCAATAAATCAATAAATATGACAATAACGACGAAAGAAATAATCAGATTACAATGAGGGGGAAAGCAAAATGCACAAAAATCCTACTGAAAAATTATTTGATAATAAGTCAGACTCAAAAGATAATAGGTATCATGCAACATTTTACTACGTAAGACAAGTCAGCCACTAGAAACGGAGAATTAAATACTGTATTTATCTATATTGTGAGGCAATTAAAAACGCGAACAGAAACTCAATTATGATACAGTCGTGCAATAATGATGATTATAATCATAGAACATTTTAACACTGCTCAAGCAATTTTCTGACAATTACAATCTCAAATCTTTACTATTATTCGCCCAGGTTTGAGCAAAATATCTTACTTATTTTACCATTTTCATTATCCCAACAATAAATAGAAATAAAAAGCAAACCTCCGCTAATGCCATTGGCATTAACTATCAAAATTCTCTGCGTCAAAGACGTTTTCTTTGACGAACAGCTGGAACCTACCGTTTTCCAATACGCATCACTGAAAACTACAATCAATGATTAAATGAAAACAAAATCATGATATAGATGCAGATTTATCTAACAACACTAACACAGACAAATGGAACCCACAGCAAAACCACTTTAGCAATGGCAGTTCGACCAATACAAACTGAAATCTCCTGCGGTAGGAATACGTTAGGTCCTCTGAGATTTGGTGCTCTTGTTGAGGTGATGGGGCACAGAGTGAACGGCGTGGGTCTCTGGAAATTGCGCTTCCCCGTCACGACTATCATACTGGTGTTAGTTTCACAAAGAAGACAAGTAGGCGAACAACATACGCAAGATGCCAGATCTCTAGCAATGACAATATAACTTAAACCCCTAGGAACGGAGTTGTTATTATTATTATTATTATTATTATTATTATTATTATTATTATTATTATTATTATTATTATTATTATTATTATTACTATTATTTTAATTATTATTATTATTATTCTGTAGAATAAAATGGCAGAATTCAGCGAATTAATCTTATATGTTATCTTTTCTATTTTTCTTATTACTCGCTTTTCTGGCTCAGCGATACTTCTTAATAACTGGCCAATATTCATATTGGGAACAATGCTGAACGTGGTATTCTATTTAGAACCGGATTTATGAGTCAAAAACTGGTATTATCAATATACTGGTATTATCAGAATACTGGTGTATGGAAGGGCTTTTCTCATGTCCAGGTCAAGCAGGGGTCGTCGTCGTAGGTGTTGGTATCATTCCATACGCGAGGTCAATGTCAGGCCGGGGTCGTCTCTGGTATTAATGATGTGTAGCTCTGGCTTATTATTATTATTATTATCATTATTATTATTATTATTATTATTATTATTATTATTATTATTATTATTATTATTATTATTATTATTATTATTATTGTTCTAAGGGGTCCACAATAATAAAAAAAAATGTAAGAGTTCGTGTATAATTTAAAACAGTGTAGTGTTTTTATAAATTATACACGAAATATAGATTTTTTTTTATTATTGTAGACCCCTTAGAACATTATATATGTGTATAATTAAAAACAGTGTAGAGTGTTTTTAAACTTTACACAAACTATAGAATTTTTTTTATTATTGTAGACCCCTTAGAACACTATATATGTGTATAATTTAAAAACAGTGTAGAGTGTTTTTAAACTATACAC
>NC_087201.1:160183505-160228505 GCF_015104395.2 Macrobrachium nipponense | reverse complement strand
GACGAAAGTGCAATTTCTTTCTTACTACAAAGCCCTTGATTATAGCATCAAATTAATCGCATAGTAACAATAAATAGCTCACAAATTAATGATATTAAAAAACCACCTAAACAAAATCCTCAGACGTAGAGAAACAAAATTCTCTGACGTAGAGAAACAAAATTCTCTGACGTAGAGAAATAAAATTCTCTGACGTAGAGAAACAAAATTCTCCGACGAAGATAAACATGAACAAAATCTTGTGCCGTAAAGAAACAAAATTCGCTGACGTACATAAACATAAACAAAATCATCTGGCACAAAGAAACACAAAAACCGACGTAATGTTGGCGATTGAGGCTAAAGGGATCAGACAAAGGAATAGCGTAAAGCGTCCTGCTACACCTGGGACGTGAGGTGAATCCTCATCGTTACGGCACAACACAATACTTTCGTGAACACACTTTTTCTTTTGTTTATCCTTTCCCCCCTTCCAGAAAGGAGAGGCATTTTCCCGGGGCAGAACTTGACCGCCCGCGATAGCCACGTATCTGTCAAGAAGGGCTACACACTGGCTAGAAGGACGTTGTAGTTGTTATTGTAGTTTTTCAAGGTATCAGAACAATGTTTAAATGTAATCGCTACGCCAACATCGATACAATGACAGCTCACCTATTACAACACTTATGGAAACATCGTCACTTCCTCAAAGAGACTGAATTGTTATTATTGACAGTGGAATCATAAGAGCCAATCTAAAACCTACAGAGACATTCCTATGGCTATATGAAATCATACATAGAGACATTCCTATAGCCATATGAAATCATACCTCGTTTCCTCAAATAAAAATGCTTACCGTAACCTTTGGGTGGCAAGAAACGCCCCCTGAATGATAGATGGGCCTACGTACTCTCCTGAGCCCAATGGCATACGCGTTTTTCACTCCTAGAGGATGCCTAATAAGCAACTATACACACACACACTATATATATATATATATATATATATTATATATATATTATATATATATATATATATTAGCAACATGCATCATCCCGAATGACAATAAACATTGATCTGAGAATACTTAATATCTCGGAATTTACTGTGTATCCATCAGCTTCGCTCCATCGCACGTGTCAAAGGCAGCCTGGTTCAATTTTTGGTAAGGAAGCTCAGATCTCCCAGAACTTGATAAAACGCATTAAAAAAACAGACGAGGAGAACAAACATCTGTTTAGGTAGCTACAGAGAGAGAGAGAGAGAGAGAGAGAGAGAGAGAGAGAGAGAGAGAGAGAGAGAGAGAGAGAGAGATTGGTTTCTCTATGGCCTTCATCGCACTTTCACGGAGTCATTCGTTAAGGTCCTACTACAAGCATAACTTACACCAAATAGCATTCCATACGTATTCATGATCAGGTAATAACATGAAAATCTTTTCCTCTCTATCTTCTAGAACCAACGAACCTTTATTTTCCAACAAATACCGAAGGTTTAAATTCACGGTAATCATGATCTGAAAGTTTCAACGATGTAAAGCACAAATTATTTTCTACGCAGTCAGTTAAACTGATCATACTATACGCAATGTTGCGTTAAGGATCAAAGTTACAACTAAGACATCCACTGTCATTAATAACATTCTTAATTTTGCCGGTGAAATTACACGCAGTTCATAATTCACCTGTCAGTCTGTTTATCCACAAAGCAATCAGAAAGTTACTGTTGGGGAGTAATGGTATTGTTCTTGTGTTACAAACATCAAGGAAATTAGAGCTACTTTGTTACGAAAGTAATTAATTCCTCAGGTGTTGATGCAAGTACGTGAGAGTTCTAGCTATTATTATTATCATCTCTGTATCAACAGTTATCCAGTAGAACGCACCTCGTATCCCAACGGGCTGGGAAAGGCGCGTTTAATTAATCTACGGTAACATCTCTAAACAAACAGGCACCTAAGTCACTGCTGAGATAAACTCCGGCAAGATCGCAGAAGGATTCTACGAGTCTAGAGTTCCGCCACTGCAAGAGTAACTGGTTCCGCTGGTATAGTAGGCTGAGATGTCGCGAGTTCGCACCTCCCCCAGGGCGACGAAAAATCACTGGCTCTGTACCATGATTAGTTCCCGCTGCAGTGAGGGGTCTGCGGTGGAAGGTTGAAACCAACATCCTTTGGAAGCTTGAATTTCAAGTCAATGGCCCCGCGGCCTTGTTCCATATGAATAGGTTTCATCTACTGAAGTATAATAATATAATAATCATAATAGAGCTTACGACCGGAAGAACAATATAAAAAAAAGAGGTCTCGCTATATTCATAGTTTCGTAACCGACCCAGGATGCGATGTATTATGATGGTTCCACTGTAAATAATACATTAGGCTTCCTGTCTGTTTGAAAGGCTGATGCCTTGTTCTTTATATCATGTTGTTTATTTATATGTATTCTTTCAAGCATAGAAAAAAATGGTAAATTCTGGGGGAAATAATAAGGAAACTACACATTAAGGATGACGTAGAATCAACAGTCAGTGATTCCCATCCTATATACCTTCAAGGAACCCCTGAAATAATATTTCATATCATAGGGAACCTTTATCTACAGGCACTCTATGTATGTATGTATTAGGGCTTGTGCCTTGTATGATAAGGCGCCCTATGAGGTAATGTTAGACTTGCGATAATCTATACGCTAAGTCGGTTGGTATTGCACTTCCATCTTCAATGGAGTGTCTTGGGGTTTGTAGATCACTTACGAAGTCGGTACTATCTTGTTGGTTATTACGACGATGTGTTAAACTCTGTTGTTCGGTTGGTGAGGAGGTTCTTGTAGAAAACACTAAGTATAAAAAATAGATATAGTATTCTTCTGAAGTTTTACATGGTGAAGATCAGGTATGATTGTACAAGTTCTTCTAATAACGATAGCTTGATCGCTTCTGCCAATGATGATGGCTAATCCTATTCCTCTACATGATAAAGCTTAGGTAAAGAGGTACAGGTCTTCTAATGACGATAGCTAACTCTGTTCTCCTTGTCTACCATCTCCGTTACAAGTTATGAAGGAACAGATAGTAGTTCGAACATATGAACATACATACAAATGACATAGTTTATTTTATTTCATACGAACACACAATCAAATGAGACACGCTACAGATCACGTAGGCGGTAGTTGTCTCAAGCAGGGGGCTTGGACTGTTTCAAAACAAATGAATGACCACAGATGACGGCATGTCAACTTAGCCTACATACTTATTGTATACGTCATCTTTAGCGTCTCTAGTCTGATCACATTCCTGCAAGCAATCTGGTTGACCTCTTTAGTTTTAGACTTTTATATATATGGACTAACATTCCATATTTTTATTATGTAAACACTTACATCAGCTCGGTCAGCTACCAAAACCAACTACTGAATATTACTCAAACTTGACTTGCATTTGACTTATATAGGAGTGTTGATAACAGGACACTATGTGAATATATATATAAGTAAATAAAAAAATTCATGGTGTACATGAATTGATTCAAGTAATAAAATATAAAAACAATGATATTGGTAAATAATAGTGATCACGTGATATATAATGATACAGTTTTTCACTTCATCTCTTTAAGATACTTATGCTACAGAAAATACTAATGTACTCTGATAATTGCATAGAATGAAGATTAACATGATAAAAATCATATTTTAACTGATAAAAAATTTCATATATGAATTGATAAAAATTATTAATGTTTATGCTAACTGTTATATATCTGATTCATTAATTCATATACTAACTCATAAATAACTGCAGATATTGGTAAGAAAAAAAGTAACAGATTGATTATAGGCTACCTGATTTGTTTATACATATGTATATGGATTCATATAATTATGATTAATATATGTGCACTTTAAATAGATTCCTATTGCGTACACGCAAAGATATATTTCGATTCTGTTATTTATGATCATTTATATATAGATTCCTAGTGCGTACACGCAAAAAATATATTTCGATTCTGTTATTTATGATCATTTATATATAGATTCCTAGTGCGTACACGCATATTTCGATTCTGTCATTTATGATCAATTATATATAGGATACATGATACTTTATATATATAGGATACATGACCGAGGTTATACTACTTCACTTTTTTTAACTAGCGTTCGAACAACTTTTCGTCCATTACACAGTTCCAGACAACCACCTATAGCCAATGAAACGGCCTTTTTCAATGGTTAAAACAAGGGGAAAAATTTGCCTGGTTCGGGTCCAAACGTTCTATTTTGCGCTCATACTTATTCTCTGAATCCTAAGCTACACGATTACGTTCGCGATGAATAAAAAAACATCCCCAGCACGAGTCCTTCGCCAGCAAAGTAGAGTTGAATATCCTTCGGGTCGTTCGAAATTGTCGGAAGTATGTCCCATTCGTCCGGAGGTCGATTTGCCGACAGCCGCCGGAGCATTCCGCATTAAAACGAGATTAACGACGAGATACGGTGCGGTCGAAGAAGTCCATGAAATTCCTTTCACATTGTAGGCGGTTGTTACTTGACTGTAGTCGTCCGCTGCGACGAACGATTTTTTGAAGTTGCGATGTGTAAACTCTCGTACTGCAGGATACTGTAACCAGGTTCCATTAATCAGCCTGCAAGTGAAATTATACTTGTCACAAGGGCAAAGTAAATTCAGACGACATCCAAATACAGGGGAGGGAGAGAGCCATTTAGACCAGACTTAACCCACATGAATTCGCTGATATTTTGGAATTCAAAAGAGTCCGCTGTACAAACTTTTTATCCATGGCATTAACAATGAGTGAACCTATCCAGGTCTATGAGGACTGTAAAAATATCCACAATTATAAAAAATAAACAGATATTCAATACGAATCCCAAAGAAAATTCGATATTACTGTAGGAAGTTACTAGACAAAGAAGTGTGAAACGGAGCTATTTGTAAGATTGCCAGGCAACATAAGAGTCAAAGAGAAGATTAATCATGATTCTGTATTTCTCTATGCTAACTGAAATTAAGTTGTGATAAAATCTGATCCTATGTGCCCTAACAAAAGTTTCATATTCAATGTTCTCGCGCGCATCCTCTGAGGTTAATTTTAAACTTTATTAATAGGTAGGAGATGCAACGAAAAAAAACCCACTATGTAACTAATTTCTAAATAAACTTTGGGTTTTTCAAGAAAATGTGACATTTTCCCATGAATGTTTTACTTGAATTGTAATAGGCTAATGTTGCAAGTAAATATTTCATATATACATATCTTGATACTTCTAAATGTCTATGAGGTTCAGAAAAAAAAAATTAATTCATTTTGTTGTTATAGAAATTCTATTTGCTTATATTGTTCATTAATTTTAAAATGATTACAAGTCCTTAACTAATTGCATTACACACACGGATAAGAATATGTTATGTGGCCTGTCATGTGACCTATGAACCACATGTGAAGTTCATGAACTAAGCATTCCTTTCTCCAGTCAATCTGCTTTTGCAAGCGCGAGATGAAGCCTGTGCAAGCAGATTATTGAGGTTAAAAGGAACAAATGCTGATACGGCAATGATGACGTCGTCACTTGGCAGGAGATTGCTCTCAGCCAGCTAAGAGTTACGTTACTTGCTGTAAGAGATACGACTTTAGGATAAATTTATTATCTTTTAATACTCGACCCACACGAAAAGAATGTCTGAAAAAAAAAAACAGTACCAAAATTGAACAATATATTAGTTTCATGTTGGAAAACTGCATGATTATGTTAAATTAAATATTCCTTATTGAAACTAATGAAAAAGGTTTCCATACAAATTCTATATATATTATTAGCCCTGTATAAGATTCATATAGGATTATTTCATAGATAACATTTTCACTTCTAGACTTCCTGACTTTAAAATCTCTTTTATTTTATTTATTTTTTTATTTATTTATTTATTATTATTATTATTTTTTTTTTCATTGACTACGAATATAAATTCACCGGGACAGACAATATGTCAGTAGGTTTTGGATATGTGTTTGAACTTTTAGCTTATTTGTCATTACTAAAGCGTTAAGTTAGAGTTCAAATCTTTACGCATATATATTTGGATATTTAATTATCTATGGTTACGTTTTGCTTATTGATTTTATCGTGATTCCTTTTTTATTATAATTTGTAACCCTTCCGACTACTTACGAAGTGTATTATATTGACTCCACTTGTATCCATATTTATTTTATATATTTATTTATTTATATATTTTTTATATATATTTGATAAATTAATGGTTGGCTTGAATATGTGGAAAAGTGTTCTAGCGGCGTACCGTATAAGGCTACTTGCGGCATCAATTCTATAGATACAAGATATAAATGAGAAAGGTATTTAAAAAAAAAAACCGCGAGAACCGCTATAATCCAGTTCGGATCCAATATCACGAGTTGTAACTCGTAAGACATTGACACTTCCTATTTAATTATCAGTTATTCTACCAAACCGATTGACTCTGGGTGATAAAATATATTATTGGTTTTCTTAATGGAAAGGAATTCACACAACGTGTTAAGGAGATTATTATTGATTTACACCACCCGAGTCACAGATTATTATGTGTTGAATTCCATATTTATTGATTTAGCACTCATAAATATTCGTAACGCACTCAATTGCGGTGTTTGTTTTTAGTGCTATTAATTCTATATAACGTGTCAAGGAACTATTAACACTAAGAAGTGTTTATTCCCTCTGTCAGACTCGTAATTCTGTTAATACTTCTACGTATATTCTTTCAAGGATTGATTTGGCACAGGATAGGCCCTTAAACTGACAGGTGTCTTAGTGTGTCCCTTGTCTTCATGACACGTGTTACAATCAGTTATGTGCTTTTTATATCTGTAAGCATTGTAGGCCAGTAAAATAGTGATTTGGCTTTCTGTGACATACTATGGAACCCTGGATGACGGAATGCAACCAGTTTATGACGATTGGTATGAAAGAGATTATTATTACTACCTGGTCGTTAGTCATCTGCTGTGTTCTTCGGGTTTTCCTCGTCACGGACCTACATATAATACTACATTTGATTACATTATTCTGATACACATACCTTAAGTATACTTTTGCTTTAGGGTTTCTGCTCGAAGTGTTTATTGTTTTTGCCTAGCCACTGACCCTGTTTCCGTTCGAAGTGTTTATTGTTTGGGTTATGTCTGTTGACTCTTGCCTTGTTCAGTTTGTAACAGTTCTGCGCTCCAACCCAGATATTCAATGCTCGCGATCTCTTGGGTTAAGGAATTTTCTTGTTTAGATACGGTTTTAACAATAGGTACGGATGTTTCTATATTTTTTAGTCTAATTAATGGTTCTTTGCTGTATGGTGCGGGATTGCGGGATAATGCGTCAGCTATGCTAATTGCTTTCCCAGGTAGATATCTTAACTTGGCTCCAAAGACCTGAATGATCATTTGTCACCGAGTTCCTTTTGGACTGTGATTAAAGCCTTTGAAAAACTCGGTAAAGGACTCATGTTCAGTAAAGACTTTATCAGGATAGCCATAGATTATGAACTTAAAATGTACTAGTGTTAAAGATACCTAGCCCTTCCTTGCTATTACTGCATATTTACTTTCAGAGGGCTTTAGTTTACGTGAATAAAAAGCTATAGGAAAGAACTGTTTATCATATTACTGAAGTAATGCCCTCTTACCCCTTGGTCTGAGCGTCTGTTGCCCAATAAAAAAAAAAAAAAAAAAAATTCCTTATTTAAATCAGGGATTTTTTAAGTTAGGTGAGCTGCATTATTCCGCTTTTTAAGATATCGAACGCCTGTTGATGCTTTTCAGACCATAATAAATCTACGCTCTTCTTCGTAAGATCTGTTAAAGGAGCTGTCATGATTGAAGAGTTACATATTTACAATACGATTGTAATACCCACTACAGCGCAAAAGTGCTGTATCCCCCTTTTACGTTAATAAGTACCGGAAAGTTATGAATAGCCGACACCTTACCATGGACTACTTTTAAGACCTTGACCAGACACATAAAACCTAGATAAACATGTTCGGTTTTAAAAAACTCACATTTAGATATTTTACTCTGAGATTATTTGTCTTTGTCTCTGTAGCACTAGCTCTACTTTATGTGAATGTACTTCTAAGGTATTAGAAAAGATTACAAGATCATCCATATAGGCATGTAGGTTATCCCCTAAAAGTCTCCAAACACTATATTGTAATTGGGGCGCAACGTAACCCTGAGGCATACGTAAAAAATTGATAATGTCCCCTGAGTGTGCTGAAAACGGAGTATGAGGTACAATCACTTAGGTAATGGTATCTGGTAAAAGCTTTTAAGTAAGTCCAAGCTGGTGAAAAATTTATTCTAACCTAACAGAGATAAGATGTCGTCGGTACATGGCACTGGAAACTATCGGGAGTCGTTTCCTTGTTTAAGCGACAGAAATCTACGCAGATACGCCAAGTCCGATCTTTTATGACATGACGTTTGAGGGAAAAATTATATGGGCTATTTGATTTCCTAATGACTCCTATTACTAACATTTTTCAACTTCGTCATTTATCTCTATTTTGAAATTCCATTGAGAGTCTATACGAAGGTACGTATATAGCTTTATGTTTGTCCTTAGACCGTATTTTGTGTTAAATTACATCCGTTTTTTTTTTCCCAGAGATCACTCGCTAGTGGAGAAACTTCCTGGTATTCAGGTAAAAGATAAAAAAAAAATTCTGCTGAATCACCTCTGCTTGAATGACTTTACGGATATTACTTTAGATAGATTATCAGAGAGATTCATCTACGACTGGTTGGGCGGGATTTAAAAATTAGCAACAATAAAAAATGCGATATTTATAACTTCTGTATCCACGATATGTATACTTTTAGGGCTTTGTTCGCGGAAATCGTTATATTTCAGAGTGTCGGGAAGGATTAAAATTTCATTTCCCAGCAAAGTCTTTTTACACGCACTAAGACATTCGAGGGTGCATGCTTCTCGAGATTTTGCGTGCAAAGTGCGACTGCGGTTGTGGGAGAATTCTGTTGGGTCATTTGAACAATGTTACGATTTATGAGACAAATGTATAGTTCCTTTATATAAGTTATTATTTGATTAATTGTCTCTTTTTTGTTCAAACTGATTTTGATATGTTTGAAGGTTTATAGGATTTCCCTTTGATAAACACGCCTTATTTTGCAGGATGTAAGTTAATATTTTGTATACCCCTAGATGAATCTTACAATTACACTAGATACAGATCAATGTTTTTTATAACTATAGAGGTATCTGTAAACGCTCGCTTATCCGGACTTCTCATTAGGGAAGTTCGAACAACAGACGGTGAGTCCGTAAATACAGGATATTACGTGTACTAAAGGAATAAACAAGATATTCTAATTTTTAGGCGCGCGTACAGTCGGGCTTAATCCACCAGTATTTATTATACTTAATGTATTAAAATTAAACGAAAACCTGCTCTGATTACTTTATACAGTCGTGTGTTTCATAGGAAAATCCTTTTTATTCAAAAAGATATTGGGATGTATGAACCAACATCGCTTTTCCCCACTCTGCTAGAGTCGCTTATTGTGTGGAATTTGCTATGCTTTGAACACTTCGGCAGTTTTTTGACTGACCTTGACCGCTTGACTAGGTGACACAGTCACCGAGTTTGCTTGTTTGATTTTGAACGGGCTACTGTTTCTATTTCTTTTTGTAATAATTAGGATCCTTCTCTTTAATACCATCGGCAACGTATTGTGTGTTTTTAGCATTATGTTGCTGGTTACGTATAAAGCAATGAATGACGAACTATTAGGAACTGAGCGATTACTAATAAGACAAGTTATCACTACTGCATTCAATATTAACTGTTTGTACTTCATTCTTTGCTAAAATTTGAAATAGTGAGGGATCCTGGTCAGCGCATTTAGCCTGATGAAAGTTTTTTACAGACATGTTATTCCTTGCAATCCAGCCATATTTTTAAAGTTAAGTTGAGTCATTGAGGTTCGATATTTTATATAACTCAAAAAACTCAAGGCTAAAACTGCGATCGGGACTTGCAAAGGAGCATTTATTGTCATGACCCGAAATAGTGTTACCTCTAATTTATATTAGAATTTTGTACGGGTGTTCCACTTGTTTTTTGTGTGTTTTCTAATCACTACGGTGCTTAACGACCCTATCCATGCATCTGTATAAATACAGACGTCCACTGCGTAAACGCATATTCACTGTTTAATATGATTTGTTACGTAAGGGATTAATAATCACACCCAAAATGATAAAATTAACATAGTATATGATTATGATATTTCAGTAGAACTTCTGGAAACAGACACTCAAAGATAAAAACTCGCAGTAGCGAAATCTCAATGATGTTGATAATTTCTGTAAAAAAGTAAGATTAAGAATGTCTCGTAACTTCAGCCACAGGAATAACGAAATTCGACCTGCAAAGGAAACACTCAAAGTTACTCCAAATGAATAAAAAATTGTACTTAGCTTGCTTTTGTGGGAAGTCACGGTGTTCCGATAACGACACACGGCCTTGGTCCTCCTTCTCTATTTAGCGGATGACCTGGTTTGGCTTCAGTTTCCCCCGTGCGCGTTGTTTCGATGATTCGAGCCCTTGAAAATCCGATGCTGCAGACGCGTTCGGTTTGTTTCTTGCAGTGCCGGAAACGCTCACTAACGATGTTTTCTTGAATGATTCTAATGAGAGACGAAGTTTCCGTTGCCGTAGGAAAAGGACACGTCGGTTTTGTTTCTTGAAGTTATTCACTAAACGATGATACTAAGTTGGTTGAAGAATCTGTTGCTTTCGTCGTCGTTGAAGAGTTCTTATTGTTTTCTGAAGTCGCTCACTAACGATGATACTAGGTTGCTTGAAGAATCTGCTGCTTCCGTCGTCGTTGACTTCTTATGATACATGATTTATTATTCTGGTTTTTCTTCGTAGGACGTTGTAGAGTTCGTCTGGTACGCTGGCCACCAATATTAGGGCTTGTGCCTTGTATGATAAGGCGCCCTATGAGGTAATGTTAGACTTGCGATAATCTATACGCTAAGTCGGTTGGTATTGCACTTCCATCTTCAATGGAGTGTCTTGGGGTTTGTAGATCACTTACGAAGTCGGTACTATCTTGTTGGTTATTACGACGATGTGTTAAACTCATGTTGGTTCGGTGAGGAGGTTCTTGTAGAAAACACTAAGTATAAAAAATAGATATATATTCTTCTGAAGTTTTACATGGTGAAGATCAGGTATGATTGTACAAGTCTTCTAATAACGATAGCTTGATCGCTTCTGCCAATGATGATGGCTAATCCTATTCCTCTACATAATAAAGCTTAGGTAAAGAGGTACAGGTCTTCTAATGACGATAGCTAACTCTGTTCTCCTTGTCTACCATCTCCGTTACAAGTTATGAAGGAACAGATAGTAGTTCGAACATATGAACATACATACAAATGACATAGTTTCATACGAACACACAATCAAAATGAGACACGCTACAGATCACGTAGGCGGTAGTTGTCTCAAGCAGGGGGCTTGGACTGTTTCAAAACAAATGAATGACCACAGATGACGGCATGTCAACTTAGCCTACATACTTATTGTATACGTCATCTTTAGCGTCTCTAGTCTGATCACATTCCTGCAAGCAATCTGGTTGACCTCTTTAGTTTTAGACTTTTATATATATGGACTAACATTCCATATTTTTATTATGTAAACACTTACATATGTATGTATGTACCTATATGTATGTATGTATGTATGTATGTATGTATGTATGTATGTATGTATGTATGTATATAAATCATATATATATATATTATCAAATAATATCTACCACTGCTATTCGAGCTGTGTAAATTCAGATCATCGTCATTTGCAATACATAATTATTTCGAGACTTCTTGCGGAACCCCTGATGATGGCTTGGGGAACCCACAGGGTTCCGCGAAACCCTGGTTGGGAATCGCTGCACGGTGACTATAACTGATATTCATAACCCAGACGTCATCTATCCAACACGTCTGTTATCTTTATGGGTACAGCTTCATACTATCCAGACATTCTAGCTATACTTTTCTTCAACAGCCAAACGGCAACAAGAATTACACATTTGCAACAAGGAGAAGTCAATGAAACTTGATCTTTTCGCAACAGATCAAATACTTCGTTATATACGCTGGTTGAAAAATGCCTGGATTGTTTGTTTGTATGGTGTTTTTACGATGCATGGAACCAGTGGTTATTCAGCAACGGGACCAACGGCTTTACGTGTAGACTTCCAAACCAAGTCGAGATTGAACTTCTATCATCAGAAATACACACCTCACTCCTCAGTGGAATGCACGAGAATCGAACTCGCGGGCACCGAGGTGGCAGACCAACACCATACCGACCACGCCACTGAGTCGCTGGAAAAATGACTGGACTTTAACATCACAAAGAATAATCACACAAAAATTTCAAAGATGGCTGAAAGAGGATGGCGCGCGTAAAAAACTTTCCCAAAACCGTTTTCAGAGTAGTGGGCGTGTAAGGATTCTTCTCTGCTGAAAATATCAAGAGACAGGAAACAAACGTTTTATAAGAGACAGGACACAAACGTTTTGTGAATTCATTAAAACCTTAGCATCCATTGCAGTGAAGTTCTTCCCGCATAATATGCGAAAAGTAAACTTTTATTTGAAAAGCCAGTGCGATTATTTGTTTCTAAATTAGCCTTTTTTTTTCCTTGTAGCGGGATACCAGAGAATTACCTTTCCTTTTGAGCAACACTGAGGGAGGAAACTGTCAGTCCAGCATCCTTTCGCCCGTGCTAACTTTTGTTATCTAACCAAATACGAACCATATCTAAATAATAATAATAGTGCCAACCCATCGGGAATTAAATGCCCGTAAAATTTATAAACTGTTCCAAAATCCATCGCAAGGACGCATGACCCCCTTGGCAAAGACACCTGCATATTCTGAGCCTAACAATTCTACGAGAATTTCGCATAAAAAAAAAAATTTTTTAAAAATACCATCGCGTCACCTGAATCGCTTGTCTGCTGGTGCAATTTTAAAATAAAAAAAAAGAAAAAAAAAAATTTACATAAAAAACCCAAGAACAATCACACACCTTCACCTACATATCACTCAAACGTGTTTTACAGTCATGGACAAAAAAAATAAAATAAAGAAAATAAAAAATATAAAAAACAATATTAAAAAAACCCAAGACGGGGAAGGGGAAGGGAGAACATTCAGGTTTCCAGCTCAGACCGGTTTTGGGCAGCTCTTTAAAACGCCCAAGAAAAAAAAAAAATTTTTAAACGCGTGTATACACTTGAAATTAAATTAAATTCGTAGTTGTAATACACAAGAAAGAAAAAAAATGAAAAAAAAACTAAAGGTCTAAAGAATGCTCTCGCAGAACTTGTTGACCTACTCAAATGAATCATTTACAACTGACCAACTAATGGCGTTAACTTGAGCAATGCAGTTCGATGCTGAACAAAGTGAAAGCTTATTTTTCAAGACACATAAAAACGATGAAAAAACTTACATTCATAAGGACTATGCAACGCATCGAAACCAAAACCTGTAATTTTCAGAACGTCTTCATTATTGCTATACGACTTTCTAAACTTTACCTTTTTGTACATCATTTTATTTGTCGACGGAATTTTTATCTTAAAAAAAATACCGAAATTATCTACAGCAGAAAGGATACAGTATGCTGGTTGAGGTTTCCCAAAACAAAAAATAAGTGAAGTGCAATTTAATTATTTCACTGTAGAGAGTTTAAGTTATTTATGTCTATACCTTCACTACAAAAAAATCCAAATACACACATAAAATATATATATATATATATATATATATATATATATATATATATCTATATATATATATATATATATATATATATATATATATATATATATGGTTCTGTGTGTGTGGTAACATGTGGAACACATAGTATTACACGTCGTAAAGGTTACATTACATCATACAAACGGTAATTTCCAACCTACTTGGCAAGACTTACTACAATACGAAGGTCCGTTAACCGAACAAAGAACAATTACACCAATTACAGCAATTGTCACATTCACTTTGAAGAGTGAATGCATCTTACCCTAATCACCCTAATAGATCGTGGCGTTATTATACTTAGTGCTGAATAGAATGTAGCACAATAAGGAACGATACCAAAAGTTGGCTGTGGTAGCTCACTACAACGAAATGCAGCTCGATGTTAATTTTGATAAATAACCTATTGAAGCGACGAGGCTAGAGGCTTACTCTACCTAAGGACCTACAATCTCTCTCTCTCTCTCTCTCTCTCTTCATATATATATATATATATATATATATATAATATATATATATATATATATATATATATTCTAATAAAACAATCACTATTCAAGTTTCCAAGAAACAGACTTTACGAGACAACAAATCACAATGCAACCTCTCATGAAAAATAAAAGTTAAACAAAAACTCAATAATGAAACTGGCACAACACGACGACATGGCGTCCCCGCCCGCCCCTGCTCCCCCCCACCCCCCCCCCCCACCTCCCCCTAGCTGCGGTTAGAAACTGGATCGGCTCCTGTTTCATTATTTCACTTTCAGTTTCGTCCCCCGATTCATTCTCCGACATCCGATCGCACCGTGTGGAGTCTCCCGTCTTTTGTCTGCCTCGTTTTCACGAAGGAGGTCGAAGCAAAATAGAAGTAGGTCGTGTTATAACAGGAGGAGGCCGTATTGTAATAGGAGGAGGTAGTGCTAAAACAGGAGAAGTTCGTATAAAAAAAGGAGGAGGTCGTGTTATAACAGGAGGAGGTCGTGCTAAAAGAGGAGGAGGTCATATCAAAATAGAAGGAGGTCGTGTTATAACAGGAGGAGGTCGTATTACAATAGGAGGAGGTCGTGCTAAAAGAGGAGGAGGTAGTATCAAAATAGAAGTAGGTCGTGTTAAAACAGGAGAAAGTCGTTTTACAATAGGAGGAGGTCGTGCTAAAACAGGAGGAGGTCGTATCAAGATAGCTGGAGGTCGTGTTAAAACAGGAGGAGGTCGTATTACAACAGGAGGAGGTCGTGCTACAACAGGCGTTTCAAAATAGAAGTAGGTCGTGTTATGAGAGGAGGAGGCCGTATTACAATAGGAGGAGATCGTGCTAAAACAGGAGTAGGTCGTCCCAAGATAGAAGTAGATCGTGTTAAAACAGGAGGAGGTCGTATCAAGATAGCAGTAAGTCGTGTTATAACAGGAAGAGGTCGTATTACAATAGGAGGAGGTTGTGCTAAAAGAGGAGGAGTTCGTATCAAGATAGCAGGAAGTCGTGTTAAAACAGGAGGAGGTCGTATCAAAATAGAAGTAGGTCGTGTTATAACAGGAGGAGGTCGTGCTAAAAGAGGAGGAGGTCTTATCACACTAGAAGGAGGTCGTGTTAAAACAGGAGGAGGTCGTGCTAAAACAGGAGGAGGTCGTGCTAAAACAGGAGGAGGTCGTATCAAATTAGAGGTAGGTCGTGTTAATACAGAAGACAGTCGTATTACAATAGGAGGAGGTCGTGCTAAAAGAGGATGGGTCGTATCAAGATACAAGGAGTTCGTGCTAAAACAGAATGAGGTCGTATCAAGATAGAAGGAAGTCGTGTTATAACAGGAGGAGGTCGTATTAAAAGAGGAGGGGGTCGTACTAAACCAAAGGAGGTCGTGTTCGTATTAAAAGAGGAGGAGGTCGTATCAAAATAGAAGGAGGTCGTATTAATACAGGAGGAGTTCGTATTAAAATAGGAGGTCGTATTAAAGCAGGTCGTATTAAAACAGGAGGTCGTTTTAAAACGGGAGGTCATATCAAAATAGAAGTAGGCTGTATTAAATCAGGTCGTATTAAAATAGGAGGAGGTCGTATTTAAAAAAATGTGGCATTCGGAAAAGTGCGTATGTTCATCTGAGTGTATATACTGCAGAACTATCCTTCATAGCGTCTTCAGATACTGGTATATATAAAAGCAGTGCGAATAAAAAAAAATATAAAAAAATAACAACATTATTCTAGAGATTTATAGGAATGACTCAAAACCAAAATATTTGCGTATATCTTAAAGACAAGAAACGTAAATGAAAAAAAATGCTGAATATAAGATATATTTAATCTAGCATATCTGTAGTAATAAAACAACAATTAAGTGGTACTTAATGGCTAGCAATAAATAACTGCACTTGAGAACGCTAATTATTAATTTGCAAAGGAGGAAAGTCAATAAATTATTAATTTTGCAAAGGAGGAAAGTCAATAAATTATTAATTTGCAAAGGAGGAAAGTCGATAAATTATTAATTTGCAAAGGAGGAAAGTCAATAAATTATTAATTTTGCAAAGGAGAAAAGTCAATAAATTATTAATTTTGCAAAGGAGAAAAGTCAATAAATTATTAATTTTGCAAAGGAGGAAAGTCAATAAATTATTAATTAGTAAAGGAGGAAAGTCAATAAAACAAAACAGGAAAATACAGATTGGAAAGGAAATGTGTCGTCTGTGTGTCTCGATTATTGCACTGGAAAAGACTGCACGGAGCATGAATGACATTTATTAGCGTCAAGCTTTAGGAATAAGAACGTAACCAAACTAAAAACAAAAGTTGGACTCATAGGAAGAATTTACTCACCACCACAGCGACTGTACTTCGAATGCACTTCCCGTAATGATTCGAGGAGAAGAGACCTGAATGAATAAGTCAAAAGGAAAATATGAGGAACCAGCAAATTCAAATCTCGCAGGACCAGGTATCACACATACCAAAAGCACATTACCTGCAGCTGAGGGACCACATCCAAGCAAATTAGAGCCTTGACCTTTTTGACCGATGACGCGAAACGCAACCTGAGAATCATCACCGTGGAAAGCAGCCAGCGTCAAGGAACTTGAACGAGAGAGAGAGAGAGAGAGAGAGAGAGAGAGAGAGAGAGAGAGAATAACTTCTTGCGTCTAATTCCTACCTATTTAGGCCACGTGTGGGAATAGGAATGATCGCCTGCCATCACTCTTGAGTCAACCCCTTTATTCCGCTCATGTTTCACTCGTGACCTTTCCTGACCCCTACTGCAATGACGCCCCTCTCGTCTTTCTTCCTTTTCCCACTAATTTGCAACGTACCCACCTCCATTCCACGCCGCACCCCTTCGCAAGGCTTCCAAATCGGAAGATGGGCTGACGAGGAGCTTTCAGGCTTAAAAAAAAATGAAGCGGAGCAGAATCTGCCCCCCCCCCCCCCTCTTTTGTTTTTTTGTTTTTTGCAAACGGCTGGAGGTGGACGATTTCACCGCCAGTCGGTGGCGGTCGGCTCGGCCGATGTGCCTTGAAGGTGACCCGTCAAACATCGGCTCGAAGCCTCTCCACAGGACGTGGTTGTCTTCTGGATGGGAGAGAATAACACCCGAAGACTTCGACCCTCTCTCTCTCTCTCTCTCTCTCTCTCTCTCTCTCTCTCTCTCTCTCTCTATGGCAGTCTCACGCTCGCTCGCGGCGCTGTTGTTGCCGAAGATGGCATGTGTGGCCTTGAATATTTCCAATGACGGTGGCTTACCTCAGCTTGCAAAGCACGCAACTGCCGGCCGCTTGCGAGCGATTACGCACCTTTTGAAAGTTTCTGAAACACTCTCGGGGTGTGGGCGGTTCCAAATAAATCAAAACTTGAGTACAAACAGCAAAGAGGAGAACGGTTTCACATGTCTATTTCAAGCAAAAGCAGGCCAAGAGGACGAAAAGGAACTCCTACTCATTGTTCACAGCTAAGATTCGATGCTTGCATGGGGCAGCTAAGCCCACGAACCGGGACTATTATTCCGATTACAGTTTTCGGTTGGCAGTTCCTGGTTTTCAAGATATTAATGAAGGTTAGTTTCCTGGACTTAGTGAAGGCGATTTCAATGGTTTTCAAGATATTAATGAAGGTTACTTTCCTGGACTTAGTCAAGGCGATTTCAATGGTTTTCAAGATATTAATGAAGATTACTTTCCTGGAATTAGTCAAGGCGATTTCAATGGTTTTCAAGATATTAATGAAGATTACTCACCTGGAATTAGTCAAGGCGATTTCAATGGTTTTCAAGATATTAATGAAGGTTACTTTCCTGGACTTAGTCAAGGCGATTTCAATGGTTTTGAAGATATTAATGAAGGTTACTTTCCTGGACTTAGTCAAGGTGATTTCAAAGGTTTTGAAGATATTAATGAAGGTTACTTTCCTGGACTTAGTCAAGGTGATTTCAAAGGTTTTGAAGATATTAATGAAGGTTACTTTCCTGGACTTAGTCAAGGTGATTTCAAAGGTTTTGAAGATATTAATGAAGGATACTTTCCTGGACTTAGTCAAGGTGATTTCAATGGTTTTCAAGATATTAATGAAGGTTACTTTCCTGGACTTAGTCAAGGTGATTTCAAAGGTTTTGAAGATATTAATGAAGGTTACTTTCCTGGACTTAGTCAAGGCGATTTCAATGATGATTTCCAACCATATCCACAATCATTATGGAATTCTACACGTCATCCAGCTTAAACTTCTATGTATACATACGCTTGCAATTAATTCACATTCCCTACACCCAAACTTGAGATCTTTTTCATATACCGAGTTTAAAACATTTGTACTATGATTCAGCTGCAATTCCAAATGTTTAAGACTCGTCTCACAAGTATTAATTTGTTATAATGTAACTTTATCAAACACAAACACACAAACAAATTCCTTCGTCCACCAAAGACAGGACTAATGTATTTTTTCAAGTGACAACAAATTTCAATACACCCACCATTTGACCATTAGACTGTCAGGAACTTCAATAGGTCAATTACCATTTTGTGGAACTTAATTTCTTCTCATTTTTATTTACAGATCCTAATATCAGACTCTATCAATCCTTTACACCGTTTTGTTCAATAACAACTCGATGAACTTCTAGAATACATCTTTGCTTGTCCCCAACCACAAGATTATATGAAGAAATGAGAAAAGAAAGAAGAAATTGCTGAACAAAAATTTAAATCCTTGACACAATCTTCAGCGTCATTATATTCAGTTTCGGATCATGAGCTCTTGAGTTGATTTCAGCATCTCAAGAAATGCCAAATGTCTTGCTTTGAAACTTATCCGAAGAAAGCAGCTACCCTAAACAATTTCAAGCAAAGAACGACGGTATACAACAACTTATTAACCCCACGGCATAATGAAAAGTGCTAATTTTATCGGATAAATAAATGACCAGATTATTAGAAGAATCGTTAAGGTGATGAACTAAGAAGAAAATAAATCATTATCTTGTCATAGACTGACGATGCAGGAAAAAGAAGTCGTGTAACGATAGTAACTATCGTTTTGGCTCTCTCTCTCTCTCTCTCTCTCTCTCTCTCTCTCTCTCTCTCTCTCTCTCTCTCTCTCTCTCTCTTAGGATATTCTCGCTGTAAGTTACGTTGTCCTTTTTTTTTTTTTTCAAAATTCAACTTCTTTTTTTATTAAGCACGATCAAAAGACATCAGATAACCTACCTCCTCCAAGAGCCCTCCAAAAAAAGGAATACCGGAACCACCACAAAACCACTTAAGTAAAAAGTTCAGCGGCCCACCCACCCACAACACACACAAAAAAAAAAAAACAAACAAAACAAAAACAAAAAAAACTTTAAAACCTTGCAGTCTACTTCTCAGGCCAAAAGAAAACACTGCAGAGAATGTGAGCGCGTGACTCCAGACTTTGAGCAGCGATAAGAAACTGTCGCCTTGCTCCTTTAAGGAGATTCAGGCGTCAGACTGTGACCAAACCGTGGGAAATACATCATCGGGTTACACTCCAAACCTGCAATTAGGCTTCGCAAGGTGTCACCTCTGGTTCTCCTGGAAGCGTATTTTTTTTTCCCCTCTAAAATAGGCAGCGAGTTGGTTGATGTAATCTCTCATATGATGTTAGGCCAGATTATGGTTATGGTCAAAGGCATTGCAACAACATTTCTTGGACTCAATCCTCGCCCGTGACCTTCCAGTATGTCGCATGGCTGAGTGAGATTCACGCAAGAGGTAGTCCGGTAATACTGCGACACTGATTATTATTATTATTATTATTGAGCAAATAAAAAAAAACCTATAATAATGGAACAAATCTAGTACAGGGGCCCCTCAATTGAAATTCAAGCTTCCAAAGAATATGATGGTCATTTGAAAGAAGTTACAGAAGATGACAGAAAATGTAGAAAGAAGAGATCAGGTATTAGAAAAAGATATAAAGAAGATGAATTATCCAAATAAATAAGTCGATAAAAACATAAATTATTAAAATACAAGGTGAAATTTTTGCTTGAACTTCCCAGCTTTTTCATTGTACATCCCTTCTAACTCATTGTATTTTTTTGGTTATGTTGAAACAGCGTATGTTTAGTTTGCTCGAGTTCTTAAGATCACTGCCTTTCTTCTATAGATGTTATAACATATAACACAAAAAACATTTTGGTGGTAGTGAAACGACTCCTGGGAAAAGTCCAAGTTGGTCATTCGATGCAAAGCCAAATAGATTTGGTCAGACTGAAATACTACGAGTTGTGGTTGCTCTATGACATAGCATCGCTGCCTTTCATCTTAGAAGTATTGCAACATCTACTATGAAAAACAGCAATCCTTTTGGTTATCATAAAAAGACTGTTGGTACAAATGGAGAGTTCATTGTTACACAAAATCACACTATGCCTTTTGATTGTAGTAAAACGACCGAGGGTAAAATGACGAGTTCATTAACCGATGCAAACCCAACACTCATCCAGAATCTTGACCGAACTTGAGCGTCGTGAAGGAACTCGGCAGACTTGTGTTATTCTGCAATTTGGAATGCAACGAATCGCTTCGCCACGCACGAACACGAGTCAATGGAGTTTCCTTTCGTGTTCGAGACTCACGGTGAACCTAAAAATATAATCGGGCAACGACAAAATTAACAATGGGCTTCCATCCTCGAATAAAAACGATTCAAGGGCATTTTTTTATTTTCTGCAGCATTTCCGATCATTACAAATTCATAATTCACCGGCATTTACTTTTAAAGTGAAAATCAAGATGGACCCCGAAGCTTTATATAAATTCCTTTAATTCATTATGCATTACAAAAAATACGAACGAATAACTGTTGGGAAGGCAACAGATTTCCTGACCAGGATGTAACTTCCTAGATCAGCTCGAGGTAAATTTAAAGGAATTTTGAAAGCAACTCATCTGGTAGTTTTTGCCAGGATGAATAATTCGAAATTGACTCAATCGTTCGGGGGGGGGGGGGGGGGGGGGGGGGGGGGGGGGGGGGGGGGGGGGGGGGAAGCTAATGGTATTTTTGGGTTGAGGGTCTACAGTGACACATGGGTTTAATTAGAACTTTCGTTTTCGCGCCATAATACTCTCGTGCTGCTCACTTCGAAATGACCGAAGTCCTTCAAGGCCAAAGACCGAAGAAGCTTCGATGAAAGAGCAAGAAAAAGAGAAGCCAAAGAGAGAGGAGTTGAATTACAACAGGAACTATCCGGACATTCATCAACCAGACCGCTCCGTGGGCCGGGGCGTGTGACGTCATTTATATATTTGGGGATGGAGGCGCTCGCACCGTTCGGCTCTTTTTTTTTCTTTTATATCAGCTTTCACTTTGGTTAGTTCGTAAAGCGAACTTTCTTTTTTCTCTAGTCAGAGACTATATACCTGCAATGTGGCTAGAATAATCAGTTTCTATTAATAAAAAATATAAATTAAAAAATATAAATTATAATATATATAGATATAATTATTTATATATAATATTATATAATATATTATAATATATAACTATATACTTTCGTATATAGATATAACTTATATACGTTATATATTATGTAAAGCATAAGTATATAAATAAATAAATAAATATAAAGTAATACATATATTAGAGAATAATAAGAGAATAAGGAAGGGTATAATTATAAATTATATAATATATATATATAATAATATATATATAACTTATAGTATATAGATATAAGTTATATGTAATATATATGTAAGCATATATATATAGATAAATAAAATAGATATTATATATATATTATATATACACAATAGAATAAGTATATTAAATAAGATATAATATATAATGTATATATAGTAGGACATATAAATATAGTATAACTAACATATAAAACATATATATTATAAATATATAAAAAGTATACATATAAATATAAAAAGTTTTTTTCTTCATATTTTCACCTTCATTAAAAGAATATTTTTACAAGAACATCCCATTGTGACCACATTACTACTGTAAAATGCAGATTCCGAATAGAGAGGAGAGAGAGAGAGAGAGAGCAGACGAGAGAGAGAGAAGAGAGAGAAAGGAAATGGGCGTTAGCGTTACCTGTAATTAACTAATATGACGAAGAAGAAGGAAGAAGATGGAGAAGTAGATTTTAGTCAATTATAAACTTCTCGGAAACAGCCTGATACAGGCGAAGGACCTTTTGTCGTTTACAAAGGGGATTTTCGATCATTGCAACATGTTCCTGCAATCCCCCTCAGTTGAGCAGGGCACCTTCATCTTTTCGAAATAGACAAATAGATTAATAAATAAACAGATAAATAAGTAACTAAATAAAAAAAAATATAAATAAATATAAAAAGTAAAACTAATGCGCTGTCAACAAAGAAGTGATTTTTCTAAATTTTCCACTCTGATTTTTCAAAATAAATAAAAAAATAATTCAATATGAAAATAAAACTTGTGATCTGTCAACAAAGAAGTGATTTTTCAAACATTTTCACTCTGATTTTTCAAAATACATAAATAAATAAATAAATAAATAAATAAAAATGTAAATAAAACTTGAGATTTGTCAACAAAGAAGTGATTTTTCAAAATTTTCCACTCTGATTTTTCAAAATGAATAAATCAATAAATAAGCAGATAAATAAGTAAATAAAAATTAGTGGATACTCATAAAAATACAAATAATGATTTGTCAACAAAGAAGTGATTTCTCAAAATTTTCCACTGATTTTTCAAAATAAATAAATCAATAAATAATCAGATAAATACGTAAATAAAAATTAGTGACTAATAAAAATACAAATAATGATTTGTCAACAAAGAAGTGATTTTTTAAAATTTTCCACCCTAATTTTTCAAAATAAATAAATCAATAAATAAGCAGATAAATAAGTAACTAAAAATTAGTGGTTACTAATAAAAATATAAATAATGATTTGTCAACAAAGAAGTTATTTTTCAAAACTTTCCACTCTGATTTTTCAAAATAAATAAGTCAATAAATAAACAGATAAATAAATAAAAATAAGTAGATAGTTATAAAAATTAAACTAATGATTTCTCAACAAAGAAGTGAATTTTCTAAAATTTCCACTCTGATTTTTGAAAATAAGTAAATAAACAGATGAGTAAATAAAAAGAAGTAAATAATCACAAAAATAAAACTAATGATTAGTCAACAAAGAACTGATTTTTCAAAAATTTTCATTCTGATTTTTGAAAATAAGTAAATCAATAAATAAACAGTTAATAAGTAAATAAAACTAAGTAAATAATTTCAATTATAAAACTAAAGATTTTTCAACAAAGAAGTGATTTTTCAAAATAAATAAATCGATAAAAAAATAAACATAAAAAAAGTGGTGATTTGTCAATAAAGAAGTGATTTTTCAAAAATTTTCCACTCTGAATTTTCAAAATAGATAGATAAATAAATAAGTAAACATAAAAATTTAAACTAGTGATTTGCCAACAAACAACTGATTTTTCAAAATTTATCACTTTGATTTTTCAAAATAAATAAATAAATAAATAAATAAATAAATAATAAACAAATAAATAAATAAATAAATAAGCATAAAAATTAAACTAGCAATTTGTCACCAACGAAGGTTTCCAGTTCCGTTGTAAATTTATTTTCTGTAAAACCAATCTGACCCTTAATCTTTTCCTCCGTAATTGATATGGACCTAACGAGAGGACCATTAACAATTCCACCGAGGATGTGCCAACGGTCAATTTCACGAAAGCTTCCCTGCAGATCTTTTCATAATAAAAAAAAGCTTTCATCTTCAACCACAGAAATACCGACTCGAAATTTCTCTCTGTGAAGTAAAAATAAAAAAAATAAAAGGGGGGGTGTGGGAGGTGAAGGGGAGCGTGGGGGTGGGGGTGGGGGTAAGGGGGGGGCGACCACTGAAAAGCCTCTACGAGGACGTTGCATTTCCTGGCTCTACATAACCCAAAGGATTCAAACTCACTGGATGGGACTACATAGTTTAGGTCAAAGGCCAAGCACGTGGACCTATGAGGTCATTCAGCGCCGAAAAAGAAATTGAGAGTCAAGGAGGTTTAAAAGGAAACCTCAAAGCAGTTGCACTATGAAATAATTGTCAGGAGAGGGTGGATACCACGATAGAAGAAAGATAATAAGAACGGAGGCACAGTAAAAGGATTAAAAGGGGTTGCAGCTAGGGGCCGAAGGGACGCTACATAGAAACCTTTAGTAATGCATACAGTGCGCCCCTCTACGAGGATTAAACCATGACTGACTTGACAAAATACTGTGGTACTGAAACTAACAAGCAGCTTTCAAATTATTCTTACCATCAACTTAAAAATACTCCCTAAAAAGGTACCGATTTCGCCATACCATTCTGTCAAACCTAAACCTCATTTCTTGGCTCAAAACATCAGGTTGCCGCCAACATAAATGTCAATTTAATTAACATCAATTATTTTCTTATTTTCCTTACACAGACTTCCCTGCACAACTCGTCTCCTGAATATGTTGAAAATAAAAAAAATAACATTTAAACTTGTATCACAACATCGACGATCTATGACGATGAACGTAAATGGAATTAACGTACTAAATATTTTAGATTTTCCTATATAGGTGATCCGATCTCTCCATGATTATGGATAAATAAGTCCATCAATCAAATAAAATCACTCTTTCACTACCAGACTGAGCAAGTCTTTTAAAATTATGAAAGTACAGATGACAGATCAAATTCAGTCTTCAATCCTAAATTCACAAATACTGTCTGAAAAAGTTCCCTAGTAAAATCCTTTATATAAACTCTTAATCTGGGTTATTCGGACTGAATTTCAATTGTCATAAGAATACCAACGGGAAAAGACGAGTTAATGTTTTCATGTGCCCACAACCTAAGCAAAAATAAAAGGAGAAAAAGAACTTCACTAATGCTTGGTAAACATGCACGAGGAGGATTCCAAAGTCCGACTACAAAGGAAAAGTTAGAATCACAAAGCAAAACCCGAACATTGTTTGATAAACTTTCAGGTTATGACTACAATCACCCGAGCAGCCATGTGGATTGAATATCAAGAACCCTTGAAAGACAGTGAACAATTACTATGCTTACTGACTTAGGCTATTTGTCATCTAACACATCCCACCTTCTGAGCTACCAAAATAACACTCATCTTTTGTGGGACCTGGTCTTGATTATTTGTGAATTAAGATAATATATAACATTCATGCAACTATCCCAATCATCCTTGTATTCTTCCTTACCTGACCCAGGTGTTTTTGCAGGATTCTTCTGGATCCAGCGTTTTTTTTTTCCTAGAAATTTTATTTTGGCTACAACTGAAATGTGGAATAGTTTGCCTACTGCATTGTTTGTTTGTATGGTGTTTTTATGTTGCATGGAACCAGTGGTTATTCAGCAACGGGACCAACGGCTTTACGTGACTTCCGAACCACGTCGAGAGTGAACTTCTATCACCAGAAATACACATCTCTCACTCCTCAATGGACCTACTGCATTGTGGGATCGTCTGACCTCCAAATCTTTACCCGAGGAACAAATTCATTCTTGCTTTCTGCTGACGTCTCCTGAATTCAAGTCCATCATATATATTTACTTATCACTTTTCCTGTAACTAGTGTCTCTCGTAGTAGCCATCTTGCTTGGTGAGACGTACCCGCGTGAAGTCAGATTAATCAACAGATATCACAAGTTTAACATACGACTAGAATTTGAGAAATATCTAGAAGTGTTCGTGAACTATCGGTGATAAGATTAGTGTGAAAATAGTAGGATAAAGCGTCTTCTAAGTTAGTTTAACAAGTGTAATACTGAAATCAGAACAAGATGGCAGTAAGTTCCAACTGCGGGAAGAGGTGGCGTAATTTAGCTTGCTTGGCGGATTCGCAATACGATGAGGTAGCAGGAAGGGAACTGGCATTTCTCATCTATGAAATCAGCAACAGTCCTAACCAAAAAGATACAAAAGCATTCATAGATATATTAGAAGGATATAATCCTTCAAACTGGAACAAATCTAATGAAAACATCTGAAAATAATTGAAGAAGTTCCAAATAAAAATCCAAGTGGTCAAGAAGACTAAACATAAAGAAAATATATATAAACCAACATATTCCGACAAAGAAAATGAATAAGGTGAATCTTGTGAATATCCTAATTGATGCATTAGGAAAAAGAATGCCAAAAGCATGCAAACTGTGTAAGGTTTGGTATAGCATAGTCAATCCACAAAACCTAATCAGAAAATGTGCTGCATGCAACATTCCGACCCATCCACAGTGTGCTGAGGTAATGCAAGATTTGAGAAAAGATACAAGAATTTTTTGTTCAACATGTCTATCATGGATAGACAATGTTATTAAATCAAGATGAATGTACAAATAGTTGAGGATGAAGAAGAAGAGGAAGAAAAAGAAAGAAAGAAAAAAGAAGAAGAGGAAAACGGAAGAGAAGTAAACAAAATTGAAATGACAGAAAAAAATAAGGAAAACAAAGAACAAGATAAAAGTATGGATGCAGAGATACTCATTGATACTACATATGAGGCAATAAAGCAGCATACCTACGAAGAAATAAATTACGATATGACAACAGAAAAGCAAATCCCGAAGAGGCTCTACCAGATCTACACAATGACGGGAAAGAGGAAAAAATAGACAAGAAAGACAAAATCTGCAATCTTTTGAAAGAGGGAATTGCCGATTTGGAGAAAGATGTTACTACAAACATCCTAAGGTATGTCAAAACTATGAAATATATGGCAAATGTGCATACTTAGATGGCTATGGGGATGATTGCAGAGATCTGCATCCAAAAAAATATGTAAAAACCTAAAAGAAGGAAAAGGATGTAAGTTCGACAAAAAATGCAAATATATGCACCCTGTAGCCATGAATCATAATCAAATAAATAACCAACCAAGTAATAAAATCCAAAATAAGAAAGAAACAAATAAAGAGAGAAATCAAGAATATCAGGTAAAGAGAAAAGCAAACCACCAATGAGATATGCAGAGGTGTCAGCAAAAATTTCAAAGCATCAGCTCCGAAATTCTACTCAAGAGATAATAAACTGTATTTATTATGCAAGAGGATATTGCAGAAGAAACGGAGAAAATTGCAGATTAGACACAAAATGAATAATTATGATGAAGGAAGATCAAATATTATGGAAAAGTTGGATTTTTTAATGTCAGAATTTCTGGAAATGAAAAAAAGAACAACATACCAGAACAGGAAAGAGGACATGGGAAAATCCTTATTACTACCAATATTAAAGAAGGAGAGAAAACACGCAAACCATCATAGTGATGAATGCGCAGGGTTTAGTTACGAGTAACTCAAAAAGAAAAATAGAGTACTTAGAAGAACTAACCAAAATGAAAAGAAAATAGATATAATGAATATAAGTGAAACCTGGTATTCCCAAGAGACTGGGAATGATGATCAAATAAAAGGGTTCCAAACTTATAGATCAGATAGAAAAAATAGGAATCAAGGGGGAACCGCAATATATGGGAAAGACAAAAAACAAGGAAAAATATATGAGAAATATAGTAACCTCAGAATGTGAACTAATAGCGGTAGAATTTGAATCTGAAAAATTGATAACATAGTAATATATAGACCTCCTAATACTAAAGAGTTTGACTTAATAATTGAAAAAAATTGGATGATATATGTAGAAATCACAAGGACTGGACTATTCTCCTATCTGGTGACTTCAACTTTCCTTTCGTAGAATGGAAAGAACGAATAGGAGACTGTGGTTGTACTTATACATATAAAAAAGAGAGTAATAGTAGTGCAGAAGATAAGAGGCAATTTGAAAAGCTATTAGATATTCTACTAGAATTACAACATTCAACAAATAAATCACCTGCCAACAAGAAAGAAAATACTTTAGACTAGTATTTGTGAACGAGATGAATTATGTTAAAGAAATAATAGTTTATAATGCGAGTATTTCAGATCATAATGTCATAGAATTAACAGTTCATTCCAAAGCAAGTGAAATAGAGATAAGCAAGAAATGAAAAAAGTGGGAAGGATATGGAAATACAACTTCTACAGTAAAAATATAAAATGGTCAGAAATTAATGAAGAATTAAACAAAGATTGGATAACATTTTCGTAAGTGATGGACATAAGGGTAAATACGGAGATATTATATAAAATAGTGGAGAAAAATATATACCGAAGAAGAAAAGTAAACATCATTCATGCATACCAAGAGACAGAAGGATCTTGTTCCAGAAAAATCAGAAAGTGGAAAAAAGGTCTTGCAAAAGAAAAAAATGCATGGAAAGTTATAGAACTAAAAAGTAAGATAGTAAAATGAGAAACAAAAGATTAACAATCAAAAGAAAATGAAAAACGGGACGGGACTTGGAAGGAAAAAACCCTATTAAATATCAAGCAAAACCCCAAACTATTATACTCATATGCGAAGAAGATGAATAAAAGAAGAATAGAAATAGGCCCTCTGAGAATTGAAAGGAGATTAACGAATGAAAAAAAAAGGAAATTTGCAACATACTGGCAGAAACGATATAAGAGAGAATTCACCCCTAGAATAGATAATGAAGATAATGATATAGAAGTAAGGGACAAAATAGTGAATATTTAGCTGACATAGAAATTAATGAAGCTGATATTGTGCAGGCAATTAATGAAATTAAAAATGGAGCTGCTGCAGGGCCGGATGGAGTCCCTGCTATTTTGTTAAAGAAAGTAGTTCATTCTATCGCAAAGCCACTTGCAATATTATTAAGACAAAGTGTAGATACAGGCAAGATTTATGATGAGCACAAATTAGCATATATCACCCCTACTTTCAAAAGTGGATCAAGACTAGAGGCAAGTAATTATAGGCCTGTGAGTCTAACATCACATATTATGAAAGTGTATGAAAGGGTAATGAAGAAAAATATTATGAAACATTTAATAAAAAATAATTTGTTTAATATAGGACAACACGGTTTCGTACCCGGAAAAAGTACACAAACCCAACTGTTAGTCCACCGTGAGAACATATTCAAAAATATGAAAAGCGGAAATGAAACAGATGTGGTTTATCTAGACTTTGCAAAAGCTTTTGACAAAGTAGACCATAATATATTAGCAAAGAAAATTAGAAAACACAATATCGTAGATAAAGTAGGAAGATGGTTAAAAGAATTTTTACACAACAGAAAACAGATAGTTATTGCAAACGATGAGAAATCGGATGAAACCAAGGTAATATCCGGTGTGCCACAAGGTACGGTGCTAGCTGCAATATTGTTTGTTATGATGAAGACATAGACAGTAATGTTAAGGATTCGGTAGTGAGTAGTTTCGCTGATGACACAAGAATAAGTAGAGAAATTACTTGTGATGAAGATAGGAACGCTCTACAAAGAGACCTTAACAAAGTATATGATTGGGCAGAGGTAAATAGGATGGTATTTAACTCTGATAAATTTGAATCAATAAATTATGGAGACAGAGAAGGAAAGCTATATGCATATAGGGGACCTAATAATGAGACAATCACAAATAAGGAAGCAGTTAAAGACCTTGGTGTGATGATGAATAGGAACATGTTATGCAATGATCAAATAGCCATTCTGTTGGCAAAATGTAAAGCAAAAATGGGAATGTTGTTACGGCACTTCAAAACAAGAAAAGCTGAACACATGATTATGCTTTATAAAACATATGTTCGTAGTCCACTTGAATATTGCAATATGATATGGTACCCACACTATCAAAAGGATATTGCACAAATAGAGAGTGTACAAAGGTCCTTTACAGCTAGAATAGAAGAAGTTAAGGACCTAGACTACTGGGAAAGACTACAATCCTTAAAATTATATAGTCTAGAAAGGAGAAGAGAACACTACATGATAATTCAGGCATGGAAACAGATAGAAGGAATAACAGAAAATATCATGGAACTAAAAATATCAGAAAGAGCAAGCAGAGGTAGATTAATAGTGCCCAAAACTATACCAGAAAAAATAAGGAAAGCACACAGGACATTAATCCACTACGCACCAGCATCGATAATGCAGCGTCTATTCAATGCGTTGCCAGCTCATCTGAGGAATATATCAGGAGTGAGCGTAGATGTGTTTAAGAATAAGCTCGACAAATATCTAAACTGCATCCCAGACCATCCAAGATTGGAAGATGCAAAATATACCGGAAGATGTACTAGCAACTCTCTGGTAGACATTAGAGGCGCCTCACACTGAGGGACCTGGGGCAACCCGAACGAACTGTAAGGTAAGGTCTCTCTCTCTCTCTCTCTCTCTCTCTCTCTCTCTCTCTCTCTCTCTCTCTCTCCCCTCTGCAGACAAATTTCCCTTTAGAGCCCTTTAAATTTACAGTCTCTGGGCTTTTTCTGTAAGGGTTTTCAGCTGTATTTTTAAAGAAAGAAAGAAAAGTAACTGTTTTAAACAGCAAGTACCTGACAGTTTGCTAACTAAGCTTATCGTACACTGATTAGACGAAAATGGAATATAACAAAAATTGAGATAGAAATCAGCACTATACAACCCACGCCCCCATCCATCGCCAAAGACAATCATGCAACCGAACGATTTGCACGAACCAGGTTTCTGTTACAATTAGATCGTTCGGAACAACATTTAGTACGCACCTATAGATACACAGCATTCATGATACACCCTGCTAATCCATATCCACCGGTCACCCACGGGTTATTCAGTTACACAGAGAACAAAATGATGATATACATTAGGCCACAGTCAAAATTTCAGACTAATCCTACTCTCCTTTCCAGATTTGCCCGCGAAACTGCAGCACCCTGTATATATATATATATATATATATATATATATATATATATATATATATATATATATATATATATGTGGGTGGTGGAATTTCACAGAACTTTTGTGACACGGTGAATGCAGCGAAAACGACCAGTGTCAAAGAAAGGAATAAGGTAAAATCTTGAGAGGAACTCAAGAATGCAAAGATTTCAAACAACTACCGAGAACTTCACGGTCAAGACTTTCGCAAGTTCCTTCGAAATGTTTATGGGTAGGGGAACTAAAAAGCTAAAGTAACGTCCAATACGAAGTACTATAAACACGAAGTCAATGAGTCTTTTTCAAGAAAACAAATACCAGTCAGGTATTACTCAAAATGTGTTTCTTTTCAAGAAGCTCTTTCTCTCATCACCTAGGTCCTTATAGGACATACCATGTCCTACCATAAAGCAGGATCTTACCCATAAACCTTATTGCGAGCGTACAGATGACTGATTCTACCATTGCTGGATACTAATCTCTTGCTCTGATACAAGTAAAGAGACCCCTTCTTTTTTCTCTCTCTAAAAGAAAACTATTTAAATAGCTTTGTCTATCCGCCCTCAGATCTTAAAAACTGCTACTGAAGCTAGAGGGCTGCAAATTGTTATGTTGATCATTCACACTCCATTCCCCAAAACACATCAAATTGCTGCCCTCTCGCCCAGGTAGATTTTACCTTATTTAGGGGTAAAAAGTTAGCCACGATCGTGCGCCCGGCAACGCTATAAGTTAGGCCACCACCGGGCCGCGCCTGTACAGAAAACTCCTTCAAGGTTAGCTGCAGTCGTGGGGTCGTGACGTCACACTACCCAATGTCAGAGGAAATTTATGCCTTTGACAGTTGATGCTACAAAGTCATGAGATAATATAACGTTATTTTAAAGTACCACCTGACTTTGCATTAACTTCCTACGTGTTTTTCAATGTACTTTTATGTCTTTTTATGCATGTATATATGCATGCATATAAGTAAGTGCTTTGCTACAGATCCACAAATCTATAAGGCTCTATTTTCACATTGTTAATGTACCTTGTGATCCGTTTAATATGAATGTGGACGCATGTTGAATATTACAAAAATATAATTCTGTAGTCAGAGAGAGAGAGAGAGAGAGAGAGAGAGAGAGAGAGAGAGAGAGAATGCAATACATCCCACTTGGAACATTACAAGGACACCCCCGTGATAACATATAACAAAAAGACTTACGCAGCATGAGTTGCAAAAGATCAACAACAAGCGCCACATACATTGTTGAGGCGCAGGGAGACGGCGCATTAGCCAACCAAGCCTTTCAACAAAATGACGACAAAAATTATAAAAAGTCTTACGGGCGAAACCTTCTCAACTCTACGTAGGGCCTACTGAACGGGACGGGACACGTTTGCAAAGCAGCACCAACTGTTGTTGAACGAGCCCGGAAGTTTCAATATTGTCGTAGTTGCAGAAATGTTACTGTTGAGTCGCGTCAATATTTGTTCCCGGATTTCTGAGGCAATAATAGAGGAATTCGTACTTTAACCGAGTTATTGAAAAATGGGTCACAGGGCGCTAAGAGCAGTCTACTGGATGCAATGAATATAATTCTTGAGGTGCACGTGAAGTGAAGGATTTTATTCTTTATGCAAACGTATGCTGAGAGGAGAGCAGGAAATAGTATCTATCACTTGTCGTGATTATGAGCAGTGAATTCAGTCCTAAGTGAGCAAAAGATCGACAAATCAACACCTCTTCCTTTTCCCTTCCCACCCCTTCCAAAAACCTTTCCAAAAACCATTCCAAAAACCAGTTTCGTGACAAATATCCGCATTTCCCCGAAACGATACGTCAAAACTGGTTCATGTTGTAACTCCCAGGGAGATAAGCCTGTTGATAATGAAGTACAAACAGGGTAGAAACAGCAAGACAGAAGGAATGAGGACTGACAGACGTCGGGGTCTTTTTAGCAATATCCGCAACCCCGGCAACAGCTCTGGTGAAATGGATAAATATTCCGCCAGTTTACAGTGAACGGTTCAAAAGTACCTTGTCTTAGGAAGCGAGCCACCCTCTGCTACAGCGCGAAATAATCAGGTTTCGGGTTTATTTACTAGGTAGCAACATGTATGCGGAAGCCAGCAGCAACTCACTTGGCCAGTCACCATTCCCCCCAAAGCAAGGGCGACAGGAGTTGGCAGCGAGCCATTTTTCTAGCAGTCACTCCAGGGCCCAAGCCCCGGTGACATTCGACACTTCACAGCGACAAGTTTGTAACGGATGTTTGTAGTTTCCGCCAGTCGCCTCTGCCCTCAAAAGTTTTGTAGTTTTAACTTAACAAAATCGCCATTTTTCTCTCTCTTTTATTTTTGTACTCACATTTCAAAATTCGTGAGTAGAATATTCAAAATTCTACTCTCAAATGAAGCTGATGAAAATAAATGCAACTTGAAAAGAGGAGGGCAAGTAAAATTGAATGGATTCGTGAACGTAATTTCAAATCGACATCTTTAAAAACTGACGTAGATGAAAGCTTGTTATGCACACACAATATTCTGTTCCTGGATAACTAGCCAAGTCAGTAACAGGAACAGGAAAAATGCTCTCCATTCGCAAACATTTAGAAACAAAAAATCTGAAAACATGATGCAACGTCTCCTTAGCAATAAACAGGCTAGGCTGTCCTGTGAACACCGGAAATAAGGCGAGGCTCTAACCTAAATACGATCTTCTTGGTGGGTTTTTATACATTGTTAAGGGTGTTCTCGAACTAACGAAGCCATTTAAGATTACCAAAAGATTATCTAAGTTCAGCCTACAAATCATTGCATGACGGATTGCAGATTAAAGGAACTAGACGAAGATGAGGTTGCAGAAGAAGAGCTTAAATGGAAATCTACTTGACAAAGATCCATTCCAACAAGGCGTGAATCGACCTCCAGCTTACTCGGGGCCAGTGCTAATATCCACTGTCAACTAGAGCGTTGTTTCGCCAACGAAAATAAAAATAAATACGCTATATTTTAGTATAAATAAATTCTCTGTACTGTTTAACATACACACTATTTATTCTTTACATTTTCATTATAATAAATCATAAATTTCCAATCCTAAAATTCCTGTATCTTTGACTCAACGCGAAACACCTTTTTCAGACCTTTTTAGGCTTTCCTAACCCAAACCCGCCCCAAAAGAACAACAACAACAACAACATAGGTAGTTTATAGGCTTAATCCCCGAGTAAGCCAAAAATAAGTGAAAGCGATCAATCGCTTTTCTCGCTTTATAATTAAGTGCATCCGTCGATTAGTTATTATATATATATATATATATATATATATATATATATATATATATATATATATATATATATATATATATATATATAAACAACCGTCTGGTTAGTAAAAAAAACTTCAAACTCAGATTTTATTTCAAACATAAAATACTCCTCAAATACATCATTCCTTTTCTCTGTTTCAATTTCGGAGTTCGTCTTTTATTACCAAGTTGCAAATTTAGGAATTTGTCTTTTACTACCAAGTTGCAAATTTAGGAATTTGTCTTTTATTACCAAGTTGCAAATTTAGGAATTTGTCTTTTACTACCAAGTTGCAAATTTAGGAATTTGTCTTTTACTATCAAGTTGCAAATTTAGGAATTTGTCTTTTATACCAAGTTGCTTTAGGATTTGTCTTTCCAAGTTGCAAATTTAGGAATTTGTCTTTTATTACCAAGTTGCAAATTTAGGAATTTGTCTTTTATTTCCAAGTTGCAAATTTAGGAATTTGTCTTTTATTTCCAAGTTGCAAATTTAGGAATTTGTCTTTTATTTCCAAGTTGCTAATGCCGCAGTTCGTCTTTTATCCAAGTTGCAAAGCTCTGGATATTACTTAAATCAATTTTCTCAAAGATAGCAAGACGAAAATTGTTTTTCTTAACCATTCAAAAAGAGGGAAAGAAAAATAATTAATTTACGGTCATGAATGTACGAAAGGAACGATTGCAATAGAATCTCTCAACGTCACCAGGATAATATTAATGGTAGATACATTACCGTACGTTAATTTAGAATCGTTTTCCTACACTTGAAATCCACGAATGGGGAAAGGGGGAGATATTGAACTGATTCACGCTACGAAAATAAAATGGAAAAAAAAAAAATTTAAATGATGAAATTAAAAAAAAAAATGATGAAATTAAAAAGCAGTTCGGGTCAAAATTGTCTTCACGGATATGATGACGTGTGAAGCTTCCAGCCATCGTCCTTACTTCAGGTAACTCAAAGAGTAAAACGAAAGTCGTTTCACTGGGCATGAAGGACGCTCGCTGATGTGTGGGAAAATGTAAAAACAAAACAGCAACGCCCATTTATATGAATAATTCCGAGTGGTTATTTCAGTCGACAGACATATAGAGCTAAAATTACGAACTGTCAATTAAAAAAAATAATAATGATAATAAAAAAAGTTACAAAAGCTTTTCAAAATTGAAACCTGACACCTCTGAAAACCGGCGTTCGGTAACGCTCTAAAAATAGTGATCAAAGGTAACTCATAGGCAAATCAAAGCAATGTATAAATTAGAATTTCATAAATCGGATACCTATGGAAAAATCTACATTCTGTACTGTGGAACAATATCATAATTAAAACGCGTCTTGCTCACAAACTATTCTACGTCCCAGAATTCATAAAACTGCTTACTTAACACCGCTATAACATCCATTCGTTCTCTCTTTCAGTTTCTGCACCATTATCACCATTAATATATTTCATGGTATTTGATGTGTAGATTAAATAAGCAATACTGCTGCATTCTGTAATATATAATATGTCATCATACTGTGGGAATGTGAAACAGACAAGCTGCATGTACGCCTACCAAGTAGTCGAAGAACGTAGTAAACAAATCATTGTTTAAGGGTCTTATAGTCACCAGATACTAATGGAAAAGATACTAATTATTTTCGGATGTAAATAACTATATAATATATATATATATATATATATATATATATATATATATATATATATATATGTGTATACATACATATATCTATATATAATATATACATACATATATATATATATATATACATATATATATATATATATATATATATATATATATATTATTCGAGCTACGAATGTCCTTTAATATCTAATTCGCTAATCCTCGGAATTGGAATATATTTTCATATAGGTTAACCGAAGGGGAATTTGTAGCTCGATGCATGTATACGAATCACTGTGATGTGATAAAAATTCATATATAAGTGTATATATATATATATATATATATATATATATATACACATATATATGTGTGTGTGTGTCTCGTGTGTCTATGTGTCTGTGTATGAATGTGTGCCTATCTTATCGTTGCAAAGTTGGTCGGCACCAAAGTTATGGTGGGAGATGGCGTAGCGTGTGCGTGTGTGTGTGTGCGTGTATGAGCGCTCGCACATGTGAGTGTAATTTACTGTTGGAAAGTTGGTCAAAACCAAAAGTTATCGCTGGAGTTCAACAAAACCTGTAGCATGACAGCGAAAATAACTCACATTCACATCCTCTGTAGACCGGAAACTCATCCGGATTAGTCTTGCAAAAAGAAAAAAAAAAACATCACCAATGCGATTCTCACGAAGCAACATCGTTATTCTACTCCTATGGTGATGTGGCTTTTAAGAAAAAGTGAGGAAAAGACGGCCGCATCTGCTTCTTCATAAAACTCGGAAAAATAAACGCAATCGGACCCGGAAATAAACATGGCGTCTAATCCCAGAAATTAGCAAGACGGGAAGAGTGTAAGACAGTAAGTCCAGCCTCTTGAGATGGACTGATATCATTATATCAACAGCAATGCCATTTTCTGAAATGGCGTCTTATCCCACCGCAATGCCCTCTTTGTGACCAGTAAAATATCGTGAACATCAATTCCTCCTTTTTTCACTCAATGCTGTCTCAAGGTTACTTAACAGATCGACTTGTACGGATAAAAACAGTTGTGGGGAGAGAGGGGGGAGGCGGTACTCGATTGCTATGCTTAATACGAAAAAAAATTTATCGTATCACTATCATTCCCAACCTACATAAACTAGAATCGGGCATCACAAAGAATATTATCATTAGAGAGGCCTTTTAACCAATCGTCAAGATGCCCCTTTTCTTGTCACCTATTTCACTCCAGTTGCGACCACAACCTCAGGGTTATCCATCCATTTCGGGTATTGGGTATGCACGTTCAAAGCAAAATAAATACCGAAATAAAATACCAAACCAAAAAAAACGCCACCTAAACGTCGAGCGCCGTTAACAGGAGTGAGTGTGTATATTGTTCCCAAGCCTAGCGGTGTAGGTGGATGCCCGACATCCATGCCCTCCCCCCGCGCCCCGCAACACGGGGGAGGGGATGAAGGATGGTGGGGAGGGGAATACTTTTAGGAGGGAACAAGGAACTAGGAGGACTTTTAGCTACGGGCATGAAGGATGGAGGGAGAGAGGAGGAGGAGGAGGAGGAGGAGGATGACAAGGAGGAGAAGAGGGTAATCCCCATCACCCCCTTCGGAAGGGTCAGGAGGCCTGGCCGGACCCCACCCTACCCTACTCCTGCCCAACCAGGGGCCCACCCGACAACCTTGAACGCTGTTACGCCGGCACTGATTTACTACACAAGGGGATTCTGCCGCCGCCAACTCCTCCCTCCCTCCCTCCCTCCCTCCCTTTTTCCTTCTGCTCCCTGACGCCCAAACTCGCCACGGGCGTCCGTCCCTTCCTTCCTCGTCCCCGCAGAGATGCCCCTTGCTTGGGCATTAACTCACGGCACAATGCCTCCCTATTCTATCAATTAAATCGTCCCGGTTTACAAGGGGGCAGAGTCGGCTTCGTTGTAGCAGCGGCAGAGTAGTCAAGGAATTTAACGTTAACGCGTGTTTCTATATCTATAGTATATAGCATTTGCAAAACACGAACTCACACACACACACACACACGCACATATGCAAATGATTTCGATATACAATAATACTTTCTAAGCTTTATTTATTTATTTCAGTGCAAACGTTTCAGTAATTAAGATAAAAAAAATGTTCCTAATTCTACCATCTTGATGGAGGTCGTTATCATAAGGAACCAGTTTTCCCTTATTTTCATGTAACCACATCTCTCTCTCTCTCTCTATTAAACATCCCGCATCTGTAGCAGCACCTTTTCCCGCCTGCCAAAAGTTAAATGTACTTGGCCACCAGCATAGACGAGAACGTTAACCGTAATTACTTCACACACACACACACAGAGAGAGAGAGAGAGAGAGAGAGGATAATAATGGCCAGAACTGATGCGTGAAAGTATCTGTATTTCAACTATTACCGAAAACACCATGAATTAAAAAAAAAAAAAACACACAAATCTTAATTTTCTTTAACCAGGAACTACTCAAGATAACTTGACGTCCTTCTTGCCCTTCATATTGAACAAAGAAAAAAAATCACACGAGAAAAAAAAGCATCAACAAAAAAGTTTCCACAATAAAATAAGGAAGGTTCTTTAGCTGAAGAGAAAAAAAAAACTAAAACAGAACAGGAAAAAAAAATAATCCAAGAACAGCCAAAATATATGAAGGCAAAACTACTTTTTCCTTGCAACAGAAACTGCAACCATTACCTTGGATTTTTCCAAGTCATCGTGACTTTTCAAAATGAAAACTCAAGGCTTAAACATTAGATAACGCATGAGAAATTGTAAGAATAAACGCACTAATACAAAAACAGCAAATATACAGGAAGCTGTTATTTATCAGGCACTACCTTAGTGAATAATTAGCAATTGAAAATTAAACTCTTTCAAGTGGGATCGAAAAATGTAGCAAAAAAAAGGGGGGAGGGTTTCTGTTTTGATACAGAAAACATTCCCATTCCAAGATTTTCATCGAATTAAATACTTCTCATATCAATCACTTACTGACAAGCTTCTTTACCTATCACCAACCATTTCATCACGCGATTAACGAAACTGTAAACTGCATCGTCACCTAGAAAACATCCGTTTAATCAATCTAATTAAGAAATTTCTTGCTTACTCGGACGTTCTACTGCGCAGTCGAGTTTTCTGTAACGTATGATGCTCTATAAAACCATCAAATATGACCGGCAGCTCTCCAGTTGCTCACCAGATGCGGCAGAGTAAGGGTGCGTTCCATGGCTCGTGGAAGGCGCTGCCAGATACGCAATCCACGGGTAACTTTAACCTTTAAAAAAAAAATAAAAACTACTGGTGCTAAAGGGTTGCAATTTGGTATGTCTGATGACTGCAGGGTGGATGATCAAAATACCAATTTGCAGCCCTCTAGCCTCAGTAGTTTTTTAGATCTGAGGGCGGACAGAAAGATAAAACCGGCACAATAGTTTTCTTTTACTGAAAACTTAAAAGAACAAAAAAAACACACACACATCATTATAATTACTGTAGTTATCATTATTACTTAATGTTAATGCTTATATAAAATTAATTATTACCATCATTACCATTATCATTATTACATTTCATACGCGTTGTTTCTGGCATATCTTTATAAACAAAAGGAAAAATAAAAAAAAGCTCCAAACATTGGCACTAGAAAACCTAACAACAAATAAGATGAAAACTTTACGAATAAGAAGCACTTATACATTTTCACGATTATGAACACAAATTGAAAGCAAACGTTCGCGTCCTGGCACATAAACATACACACACACACACACACACACACACAAACAAGTACAGACAAGGCAGACCTCAAGATTCGCAGCAGAGTTCTCGAAATCCATTAGCCTGAGGTCCTCTGTCAGCAGTCGAATTACATCGAAATAATAGCCCATCGTTTCACACACACACAGGTGTTAAATCAGTGCTTCCCACTCGCCCACCCCCACGCCCCCCCCTCTCACTCTCTCTCTCTCTCTCTCTCTCTCTTTCTCCCCCCTAAGCAATAAAGAACCCAATTGCTTCTTTCGCGGCAACCACAATCGACGCTATGGTCAGTCTCTCTCTCTCTCTCCTTCTCGCTCTCTCTCTCGTGCAGGGGTCACTTCTCTCCCTCTATCTCTAAGAAAGGAGTTTTTTCATCTCTCTCTCTCTCTCTCTCTCTCTCTCTCTCTCTCTCTCTCTCGGTTTCCTCTCCATCTATTTCCAAAAAGGGGTTGCAGCTCTCTCTCTCTCTCGATTTAGGTAAGACTTAAACAGAATCTGAGCAACAACCCTCATCCCACCCACCCATGAACAACGTCCCCCCCCCCCCCCCCCCCCCCCCCACCCCCCCCCCCCCCCCCCGCCCCCACCTCCTTCCTTCCCAGAGCAGACTAAACACGGCTTTAACGTGAGAACGGAATTACCCAATAACAGAGATCACTCCCATCAATAAACTAATCCAGTCGTTTACTTCGCGAGATCCTCCTACTGCAACTATGGGGCTTCCTCGAAAAGTGATAAATTATTTTTTTTTTCCTTTTCGTATTCGGTTGCTATACCGATGGGTATCACGTGGTTTGGGTGGGTAGATCCTATTAATTCTGGGTAGATCATGTTAGAGGCACGGATTGGCGGTTAAACAACCGTACGATTAATCAGTCGTGCACAAATTTGCTTTTCATTTGAGTCAGTCTCCAAGATTACAGGGCTCGTTTTTGCCGACGCAAACGATAGAGCAATCACATACAGTAAACGAACTTGGGAGTATGTACACACGCGGTAAACAACAGTGGTCACATAAAAGAGTCGAAACGGCTTTTTCCGACCCTCAGGAAGTTATGCAATGTCCGAAAGCTCGGTTTTAGGTATACACGGCTATTCTGCAAACCTGTTTAGGAGGCATTGGTGAGCGACTGAACCCGGGTTGAACGACGGTCAATCGAATACTTGGTGTCTTTTACCGTCTGACTAATTTTGTAACACGCAGGAACATATACACTGTCACGCTATTGTCTTTCATTATTTAGTTATAAATAGTCATAACACTAATGTAAATATGCATATTATATACATACACACACACACACATATATTACATATATATATATATATATATATATTAATATATATATATAATATATATATATTATATATATATAGTATATATATATATATATATAGGAGATGAGAGAGAGAGAGAGAGAGAATTTTACTAAGCATAAATTCGATTCTGACAATCCTCAACCCAAGATAAATATCGATATTACTCAAAACATATAAAAATGAGTAAAAATACGATATCAAATACAATAAAGAAGACAAAAATCACATACGATCAATAAACTACACGACAAAAAACTGAAAAAAGTAAAAAAGTTCAAGTACATACCAATTACTACATTTTTTTAAAACCACACTGTTATGATAACATATCATGTCGGTAAAACATCAGAAGACTTGAGAGGAAAATTTGGCAACAGCACAAAAAGTTACGGGAATCATTATATAGGAAAACTCCAAACTGCACATAATTAAAAATTCAACTACAATTATGGCTTGTACAGGACACATGCAAGTTTAGCACCAGTAACGCGACTGTATCAGAAGAGAGAGAAGGAGGAGAGGAGACGAGAGAGAGAGAGAGAGAGAGAGAGAGAGAGAGAGAGAGAGAGAGAGAGAGAGAGTTGAAAATAAAGCATTGCTTTTTATGACTTAAACAGATTGCAGAGCAGTCTTCATCTCGCTTTTTTACCTACACACACACACACACTATGTAAATGCTCGATCGTACACACGCAAGTACACAATGAGGGCCTGTATACAGACAACTCATATGTACGTGTATATCACGCATCAGAACGCAGTTCTTCAATCTGGCAAAACGAGAGCCTCATGGTCACAAAAAGCAACAGATTGAGTTGTGAGCGTGTGTGTGTGGTGGGGTGGGAGGGGAGGTTTATAATAAGATTCTCAAACTCTTTGGCAAAGAAAGCATGAAGGTAGCGTACACAGAGCTGCATTCTGTATATCATAGGTGTTCCTCAATAGATACACCCTTGGTGAAATGGCTTATGCTTTAAGGCAGTGTTTCTTAACCTTTTCATTACCACGCCCCCTCTAAGAGTTGGTCCTTCCCTCCACGCCCCCTTTGCACCTATGAGTAAAATTCCCTCCCAGATTTAAAGGAAAATAAACAAGAAAACAAGGGTTTCGAGGGATAGATAGGAAGGAAGCTCAGACCAACGAGCCTAACCAGGACAGTAGACTCTAAGGAAAGTAACATTAAAAGGCGACACCTTTGCATTTTTCAATAAACTTCTGAATACGAGTTCTTCACTTATGTTAAGAGAATAACGAATATAGTTAGAGATTTTATTATTTATTTTTCCCTAGGGCTCGAGCCTCCCCTGGAAATTGCTGACGCCCTCCTAGTGGGCGCGCCCACCAGGTTAAAACCACTGTTGTAAGGTTCATTAAGGACCACAGACATGTCATGCGTCACTAATCTCTGTCAGTATGTGGTGGCCAGTATGGTATCTGAGCCCACTGCAGACCAACTGAAGTAACAGTGAAAGCAAATCAAATGGCAAGGTTTGGTCCTCAGGTCCAAACAAGGCCTCTGGCATTCGGGGTATCTGGTCAACGTAAGGAAAATCAGCAATCTTGACCCGTAACTTCGTGGGCAAGGGTTGGCTCTGCGTTTCGGGTTAGACGGGTCAGGGGCAAAAACTTACGCCCCCGTCACACTGAATCGAAGCCTTCGGGTGTACCGATTCTTTTTGAAGACTGTTCTAATGCCGTGAGCGCCTTATTTTGAACAGGAGAATAAAGGACGGCATTGCTTTCGATATTTACATCGCACAATTAAAATCCCTGCTTACCGACCTACCCACCGATTGTACACAGCCTGACTGCTATATATACATGTAAAACAGTGTCTTGATTCACTTTGTTGTATAGTCTCATAGATGACTGCCTGTGCGCTGTCGACACGTCAGAAAATATACCTAAGACAACTGAAATCTTTATAATGTCCTTGGGAAACCTGATACACCAGCTACATGCTGTTGAGAAAAAGATAATAAGAAGAATTGAGAAGATTCTATATAAATTAAATGCCGTTGAGACCGCTAAAATATTCAATGCTAGTGCCCCCAGAGAAGGCCTCCTTCCTAATAATAATAATAATAATAATAATAATAATAATAATAATAATAATAATAATAATAATAATAATAATAATAATAATAATAATAATAATAATATTGGAGGGAGAGCCTCTTTCAAACAAGTTTTATTGAAAGATATTTCTGCATCAGCTGCATTTAACTCGTAAATAGACTTCTCTGTTTTTTCTAATAATTGCAATCATTAGAAAAATAGAGAAGACTATTTACAAGTTATATGCAGGTGATGCAGCAATATCAATTAAATAATAATAATAATAATAACAATAATAATAATAATAATAATAATAATAATAATAATAATAATAATAATAGTGATAAAAATAATAATAATAATATTTATTGTCAGCTTAGGGCCATATACATGGAATATACAAAGTACAGACAGTAACTTACACAATCTAGATACAAGAGACATGATAACAAATGAATAAACGGCAATATCCACACAGTTGCCGAAGCATTTAAAAAGGTAGTAATCCTAATACTGGTAATAACAGTAATAATATTGGGAATAAAAAGAAGAAGAAAATGAAGAAGAAGACGACGACGACGACTCCGATCTTCGGTAACAGTCGGTGATCTTCGACGACATTTATTTACACACGTTGAATTTTCATGGGAAGTTGCGACACAGACCTGGCTTGAAATTCATATAAGGTAAGCGACAATACTGAGGTTTCACAATGAGATAAATGACTGAATGTCATTGTGGAACGGAAATAACAAATACTTACAAGTAAACTCTCTCTGTCAACAAAAAACCGCCCCATCGAAAATGACATTTATAAAGTCCGTACACATACCGTGGGGCAATGCTTTCCTTGCATGTGCCACATACCACTGACCTTGCTATATTGTTAATGCAATGTATACACACTCGTGAATACATATTACATACATTCATACATACAAACAAACAAACAAGCTAAATGAGCACGGGTTGCCTCACATCATTACTCAGCTCCGAACACACCTGTGCTGAATGAATGACCAGCTTCTCGACAATAATTTTTATTTCTTTCTGCCGAATGTCCCTCTCGCGCTGCTCTTATCTCTCGCAAACCAGCAAATGTTTATATTCCTTATCAATGAAACTCAGATAATGAATTGGCGTGTGCCTGAATCAGACGGTTATTTTTACATTCCATACCAGTAAAACTCAGATAATGAATTAGCGTGTACACCTTCAGACAGACCCATAAAATTTCAGACGGTTATTGATCAAGGTTACGACTTACTTAAGAAAAACATTAAAAGGACAAACATCCATACCTCCTCAGTTACGACATGAGAGGATCATATCGAGGATAAATTTCTCTTTGCACACAATGGGATTTTCTACATTTTCTCGGCGTCATATGAGGGATTTCGGGAACTAAATTCAGATCTGGATGAAGCTTAATGACGCTGACTTTAGAGACGAATGTGTTTGAGAGAGAGAGAGAGAGAGAGAGAGAGAGAGAGAGAGAGAGAGAGAGAGAGAGAGTTTTAAGTTTTACAAGAAACCTGCTCTATTTGGAGGTTGGGGAAGACAGAAAGATTAAAATCAAAGCTATAAAGGCGCATATTAAAGATACCATCATAAATAAAAGCAGAGAGAGAGAGAGAGAGAGAGAGAGAGAGAGAGAGAGAGAGAGAGAGAGAGAGAGAGAGAGTTTTACAAGAAAACTGTTCTATTTGGAGGTTGGAG
>NC_087201.1:160160056-160183005 GCF_015104395.2 Macrobrachium nipponense | reverse complement strand
AGACACCTGGCTTACCTGCCAACTTCGAAGGAGGGCAGGAAAAAAACCGTCTTGCCCGCTTCTTTTTTTAGAGAGGAGCCAGTTCTCCACCAAGCTCTTGATGGCTTTCTCATCGAAAGGGTCGGATTCATTTTCACGAACGAAGAGGACTTGGAAAGCTTAGTGCTTGAAAGCAGTGATCCCGGCGAAGGAGGACCTGCAGGACGAAGAGAGTCACCGAACTCTTGAAGAAGCAGGGCTGCCAGTCTCTTGTAATCGGGAGACGACCGCATCTACAGGAAGTTCCTCCTTCAGATACCTCTTCAAAGGTAGCATTAGGAGAAGAATGCCTCTTCGGAGAAGGAGTCCTAGAAGGAGAAGCGCTCTTTTCCTTTGAAGGAAGTTTGGTAGAGGCGGAGGTTCTTGCTGCTTGAGAGGGGAAGAGCTCGCATCTTTACAGGTAACTCTATAAGGAGTAGGGCGAGAATCCCGTAACAGGCTCTTTTCAGGCTCTTGGCGCCTGTGAGGAGAGGCGCTAGCGTTCCATCGGTAGCGTCTATCAGGCGCTACACGCCTTGGGGTAGAAAAACGTCTGCTCTCATCCTGGCTCCTGCCAGGAGAGGGGTTTACTTCCTTCCGAATGTTCTCGTAAGAAGGCAAACTCGTAACTCCTAAGGAAAGCCTAACAGGAGTAGAGCGTAGAGAACCCATCCTGCTCTTTTCAGGCTCCTGGCGTCTGCGAGGAGAGGCGCTAGCGTCCCGTTCTGGGCGTCTGGAAGGAGTAAACGCCTGTTTGAAGAATACCTTCTAACATCACGATGGCGCCTGCTAGGAGAGGCGCTAAAATCTCTCCGAGAACGTCTGGGGGGGCAAGACTTCTTCTTCTCTCTCTCTGCGTCCCCGTGAATAACGGAGATTATCTTGTTCCTTAAGATAGCAAGGAGAGGCGCGTATCTCTCAGACAACGCCTATAAGGAGAAGAACATTCTTTACTCCTAAGAAAGGATCGACTATCCTTGTCAGGAGAGGGGCTTGCGCCCTTATTCGGGCGTCTAGACGAATGTGGGATCCTACTAGACGAAGCTCTTCTGGTCGGAGTAGTAGATCGTTCCTGAAAGGGAGAGGCGTATCGTAACGGCCTTGTTGGGGAGTAGCGCCTTCAGGAGAGAGGCGCCTACCAGAGTCCGAACGCCGACTTGACGACCGTCTCTTAAGAGAGCTCTTTACTGGAAGAGAGACGTCCTTCCTGCGAGAAGGCTCCTTAGACAGCGAGCCTACTAACGAGGATAGCTGCTCCTGCAGTCCTACCAAGAACTTCTTTGTAGAAGTACGAATTCCTTCCGGAGAAGAAACAGGAGACTTCATCGCTCTCTTCTTCTGAGCGGGAGAATACTCCGGAAAAGGCTCTGGACTGGAGTCTAATGCGTCTCCTGCAGGCGCCTTCCAGGCTCTCTTCAGAGGGGCGCGACTTAGACGCGGAGCTCCATCCGCGTCTTGGAGAAGTAGAATCCGAGGTCGGACAAACACTCCTAAGGACCGCTTTGTCTATAGCTGTCCAAGGCACCTGGGACGAGCCTACAGGGCCTGCCGAAGGGACGCCTGACCGTTGGGAAATACTACATCCCCCCCTTGCGCTTTCGACATTCCTCCTCCCTTGGTCATCGGGAGTCTGAAAGATGGTCTAGGCCTAGGAGCAATGCGAGTCGGTCAGACGCCCCCTTCCATCCACACTACACTTACTGTACACTTGTTCAAACTGCACACTTTCCAGTCTTACCTTCCGCATCGGCGTATTGCTTTGCAAATAATTTACGGATCGACTGCGGCTTCCATTGCAGCTTTCTCCCGATCGAGACGAATCTACGATTTCGCTGCGGGGGAAGGAGCTGAACTTGCGTTAGCAGAAGGAGAAATTACATTAGAAATAGAAAGATTGTCCTGATCCAAAGAGCAGGACCTACTTGAACTTTTAGCAGCTTTCCTAATTCTATCTTTCTCCAACTTATTTACATACGCAGTCAAACTCTTCCATTGAACTTCAGTCAAACTCAGACATTCGTCACATGTGTTACTAACTGAGCATTCATTCCCCCTACATTTAACACAAATAGTGTGAGGGTCCACCGCCGCTTTCGGCAGTCTCACCTTACATCCTTCTTTCACACAAACCCTAAAACGAGTTTCAGGCACAACATCAGCCATAATGAAGAATCCTAAGCAAATCCAATTAACGGTCCAAATCAGCGTATACAAAGCCAAAGAAAGAATACTTCACCAAACAATCCTTAGCAAAAGCAAGCAGAATTCCGTGCAGGAGGAACTAACAACGATGTTGTCAGCACCGGCGACAGAAAAAAATCTGGTCTGAAAACGGGATTGGTTCCTATTCCCGCCACCCAGCAAGCGGGAGAGGGTGATCACCTGACCTACCTGTAGCGTGTTGCGCGAGTTTTGCAATTCTGTCGGACGTCAGAGACATAAGCTAAGTATATATCTGCCGGGGAAGTTGCATGTACAAAAATACATATTACAGCAATTTTATCATTACTGCACTACTATGACAACTAGAATTCATGGAAACAGTTTGTAAATGCATCGGTGTATGTTTGACGCTCCACTAGATTGGCAACGATGAGTCATTTTTCCTCGCGTCGTCTGCTCGTAAGTATACATCCGAAATACTTGTAATTTTTCGGGGTTAATTTGCTTGCAAAAAAGGGATAATAGACATGAATTAAATAAACATTTTGAAGTAAAGTTAAACTAAATACTGTAATGAGTAAAGTAAACAATTAAGGGAATAAGGCTTTGCGCCTCATAATCAGTGTTGTCGTCTGCTGCTCGTAACTGTGTTTGCGGAGTGAGTACTTAGGAACCAGGAACAGAAGCGTGGTTCAAGTTCAATGTGGAGTGAATTAAGACCAAATTGTGTATAATTACAATCAAATAAGCACTGTGGAGTTTCAGTTGTCATGGCAGTAAGGATAAAACCACCGATTACAAGGTAAAAATGAATTCAGTTCAAACCATGACCCCGGGAATAGTTTCATACTTTCACTAATATAGGCCAACAAAATGTTTTATTGTGCTGATTACAACTGCAATCTTGAGTAAGATCAATAAACGTTACATCTATATACGCTAACATTGATCAAATGAGTGCTGGGAAGGCTGGGAAAGATGGTGGATTGTCTGTGGTTAGACCAACCAGCCACACGATTGCCGCCATATTGGATTTCAAAACTGCCTTGAAAACATATTTTACGAAGAGCTCACATGCTTATTTTAGTTTGTATGGGGCTTTCATATATCACATTATGTTGACGAAACTTCAATCTTTTGAATATTTTGCTTAAAGCTGTAATTGTATTCTTGTTTCACCAATTAAATATCGAGTGAAGAAGGCCTGGCCAGCATGATGATGATGGATCGTCCAGGGTTGTTTACCCTATGACATTATTTTGTATTTTGAGAGAAAACACTTACCTCGAGAGGAAAGTAAGAGGTCTCGAGGCGTTGCTCCCACGACCTATGACTCGTGACTGGTGCCCATCTCTGGTGTCAGGACGTGTTAAATAACTTTTTCTGAAAGGTGGGTCAACAAGCGGGCAAGACTGGCCCAGGTAGGCCACTCGATTGTTTCCCCTCCTTCGAGAGGAAAGTAGAGGTCTCGATCTGTTGTTTCCACGCTGGTTGGGTTATGACTGGCATCTAGGTAGGTACTACCTAATTCAGCATACTGGAAGTGTTTACGTTATTTTTAGGGAAAGTGTCCGCCTGTCCGAACAGCGGTGTTTTACCCTACCACAACCCAAAACGCCGGTCTACAGCACTAGGGCTACTAAGGTAGTAGCTACCTAGCCTATAGGCTAGATATACCTAGGCTAGGTAGCTAGCCTAAAAGGGGTTGTGACACGTTAACCCACATTTCCGAAGAAAATGAATGTGAACATGGTCAAAATCACATAAAATATTATTAAGAGTTAAGGTAGATAATAGCTAGAATGAACCGTAGGTGTAAATTAGACAGCCCAATTTACCTAACGTAGGTAGTACTAGGTAGCTACTACTAGGGCCTACTACTATGTCTACTCACACTAACAGGCTAGGTATAGGTATTTACACGTCAAATGACTAAGTCTAAGCATTCACTCATCACTACAATTTATAAAAACGCTATAAATCTCCATAATATTATAAAAATGGTACAATACTTACATATATTGCGAATTCTAACATTAAATTTCGGCCGTGCTAAGACTCGGAGAGCCATCGTCGTGTTTACATGAACGGACTACGGGTGCAAAATAATTTTGACAAAGTTCAGATTCAAACATGAGATTTTCCTGCATCAAAATTCTTTTTTAATATGTTGTATCTCATGGAAATAAAATAATTTTTGAATCTGAAAGACCTTTGTACCAATGACTATGATCTAGGGACTTTTAAAAGGATAACGAGCTTAAACCTCATTTCGCTGAGATCTCGGCCAGATACCATGCCTCGGTTACTTGTTCTTTGCTCAGATATAAATCAGAGTAGAGGTTTAAAAAGGTTCACAATAATTCTAATTAGATACAGCACTGGGCATAGTAGTGTTCTGGAGTATCCCTATAAGGACAGGTACTCAAGTCTAGTGTGAGAACTAGACAGAGAGGCAGGTATCTGGGTACTGATGATTTATTTCTGTTGCTGTTGGAGATTAAGCTGGCCTTATGCCAGCACGTGCTCTTGCTCATAGAGCAGCCTGTAGAATGGTTTATTACAGATAAAAAAGGCTTATAAACATAGCTGCGACGGATATGTAGTACCCGACACGCAGCGAGAGAAAACTGCCAATGTAGCCTGCGTGTCTGCAAGTGCTGCAACTCACTTGCAGTCACGCCTCTGAATAGACTGGACGTGTAATAAAGCACTCTTGTGACACACGGGTTTCCTTCTGTTTCCTACATGGCGGAGTGAGTAGGATTCTTAAATAATAATCATTTCTACACCAGGGAGACCATCTTTCACGCAAGGAGGGCACGACGATCCTCCAGGGGTGCCCACAGTACTCCCGTCGGAGTGGTGTCAAGATCACCAGCTCTGCAACATGTGGTTGCCGAGGGTCGAGATGCATTGCAAGCCCTTAACGACCGTTTGGCTACAATGGCGAGTGGCTTGCATCTACAGAGCGGCCCCATGGCCCCGGCCCTACCGCTACCAGAGAAGTGTGCTTTGGAAATGTCATCAGCCTCCTACAGGACTTGGAAACGGTCCGTGACACATTGGCTTAGGCTACATAAGCTTCAACCAGCGGATGCAGTTCAATACATCAGGCTTCATTGCACCCTAGAGTTGCGACGTACACTGCCAGGTATGGTGATTTACAGTGGGCTAACTTGTCTCCGGAAGGGGCTTTGGATGCTATAGGGGCCATGGTTCTGCGTACATCGAACCAGGCTGTGCATTGGGCTGAGTTTTTTGTGTATAGGCAAGGGCGTGAGGAGTCCATTAGCAATATTTTGCAAAGTGCTCTCAAAAGGCCATGGACTGTGGCTTCCAGTGCCCTAGGTGTCATTGTGATTTGTCTGAATATATGCTCATTAGAAAGCTTATGGTAGATCTAAGGGATGAGATATTGAAAAGAGACCTTTACAGGCCATGTGATTCTGTATGTAGTGTAGATGCCGTAAGGGCAGTGTGTGCAACATACCAAGCAGCCCGCAAAGATGCTTCCATGCCCCAGCACGACACCTGGCATCAAGAGCCACATGCGGCCGATGTGGAGACAGACCCCCACCCTCCCGAGTGTGCAGCAATGAAGAGTAATGAGAGGGCCTCGGTTCCCATCAGTGCTCGTGTGTGTGGGAACTGCGGAGTGCAGCACGAGCCCAGAAAGGTGTTGTGCCCAGCGAGAAATAGTGTTTGTCATGGCTGCCAAAAAATTGGCCACTTGAAACGGTTTTGTAGAAGCAAGAAGATGGTGAATGATGCCCCTGCTTCATCAGTAACACCGGGGGCAGTTACTGCTGGGGTACCCCAGTATGCAGCCTACTATACAAGTGGTAGTGTCTTCATCAGTGCATAGCCCTAGGCCTAAGGGTCACAGCCCTGTACAGGCTAGGTCATTCTTTCTTTCATTGGCTGCTTGCAAGGACCTTGGCCTTGTGCCCAAGTCCTTTCCCCACCACTTACCGGTGTCAGCAAGCCTCGCACTGGAGCATGAGGTACTCACCCTCATCCATACCCTTCCCACCAGTGGAGGAGAACGTCCCAAAGTTGGGGCAGTGGCTCTTGCGCCATTCTTCGTCATCAATATTCAGTACAGAAAGGGAGCCCCTCCCTGTCATGGAGGGTAAGCCGCGCCATATTCATCTACTGCCAGGGGCAACCCCCTATGCATGCCACACCCCAGCATCTGTGCCCAAGCATTGGGAATCATAAGTGAAGTTACAGTTGGACCAGGACATCAAGAAAGGCATCATTGAGGAGGTACCGACTGGTGAAGCAACGGAATGGTGTGCAAGGATGGTCATTGTTGCCAAGAAGTCAGGTCAGCCCCACCGCACCGTGGACTTTCAACGTCTCAATGCCTCCTGCAGGAGAGAGACGCATCACACCCCTGCTCCTTTCGACATGATCTCAGGGGTACCCTTGCATTCCTTTAAGACGATGGCTGATGCGCATTGGGGTTTCCACCAGGTGGAGTTAGATGAAGAAAGCTGCAAACTCACAACCTTTATCACTCCCTGGGGGCATTATCGGTACAGAAGAACACCCATGGGACACTGTTCAGCTTCAGATGCCTACACCAAGAGGTTTGATGACGCTATCAAGGACATTCCCCGAAAACACAAGTGTGTGGATGATACTCTTCTATATGACAACAGCGTCGAAGAGGCCTTCTGGCACACATATAATTTCTTGGACACATGTGCCAAAAAGGGAATAACCCCCAAGCCAGAGAAATTCAGCTTCTGCCAAAGAGAAGTGAGCTTCGTCGGATTCCAGCTGGGATGGGATTCCTATAGGCCCACAGAGGAGAGTCTAGCTGTCATACGGAGATTCCATATGCCTGACAACCCCTCGGTCACTGACATCAGGTCATGGTTTGGCTTTGTCAACCAGTTGGCACCCTTCCTTGCCACCGCCCCGCTGATGGAACCCTTCAGAGACCTCCTGAAGAAGTCTGCAAGCAAGAATGTCTACTGGGATAACAACCTACAAGAGAGATTCCACCAAGCACAGGAGGCCATATGCAAGCTAGCCAAGGATGGGCTGGTATACTATGACAAGACCCGACCCACGGCAGCCCTAACAGATTGGAGCAGAGATGGGATCGGGTTTGTTATCCTGCAGCAGTACTGTGCTTGTACCTCAACTGATGTCCCATTCTGCTGCAAGGGTGGGTGGCGTATTGCCCTACGTGGGAACCATCACTTGTCACAAGCTGAAGCTGGGTATGCTGCTGATGAGGGAGAGGCCTTAGCTGTCACGTGGTGTCTCAAGAAGGCCAGGCTACTCCTGTTGGGCTGTCCCAACTTATTGATCATGACTGACCACTGCCCGCTGGTGTGATAGAGAGCTGAAGGATATACTGAACCCAAGACTCTTCCATCTCAAGGAGAAAACCCTGCAATACAGGTTCCAGGTAAGATACCTACCAGGGAAGAGGAACTGCGCTGCTGACTTCTTATCGCGTTTCCCTGCTCTCCGTTGTGAACCAGATGACAAGGACTCTGAACTTGAAGAGGATATGACTGCTGCCCTTGTCGCTGCTTCAGCCACTGTCCTTGAGCAAGAATGCCTCATACTTGACGAGGAGAGGGTCAAAGTAGCAGCCTCTAAAGACCCTGTATACCAGTTGTTGGTAGCTAAAGTGGCAGCAAATGACTGGCGCCCACAGAAGGCACAGGAGTTGGCCTGCCTACGTCAGTTCTATGCAGTTAGGGACAGGTTATCTATGGTAGAAAGCCTGATAGTCTACACTTATGAGCAAGGATGCCCATGTCTGCTCATCCCAGAGGAACTTCGCCTTCAAGTCATCACAGGCCTTCACGCAGGACAGCAGGGGATGGACTCCATGCTTCGCAGGGCTAGGTAATCAGTTTACTGCCCAGGCATGGAAGGTGACCTGCAGAGCCACAGGAATGGATGTGCCTCTTGTGATATACATGCTCCATCACAACCTGCTGAACCATTAGTACTCACAGCACCCCCAGAATGCCCATTCCAGTCAACGGTGGTGGACATGCTACAGTTGGAGGGCCATATGCACATGGCCAATGCAGACAGGCTCACCGGGTGGCTGGAAGTCGCACACTTTCCACATGGTACAACGTCATCAAGAATCATATCAGTGTTGAGGACGTACTTCACAAGATGGGGAGCACCAGAGCTAATCTCGACAGATGGGGACACAAACCTCATTAGCGAAGAGACCACCTCATTCTTCAGAAAATGGGGGGTTACTGTACACCTTTCATCAGCCCATTAGCCCCAGTCCAATGGAAGGGCTGAAGCAGCAGTCAAGACCGCCAAGAAGATCATCAGGGTAAATATAGGCAAAGGAGGCAGCCTCGATTGCAACAAGGCATCTCTGGCAATTCTTCAGTACCTCAACACCCCTCCTAAGGGGTTCGACAAGTCACCAGCACAGCTTGCCATCGGTAGGCAGCTCAGAGATGGAGTGCCAACGCCCACACAGCATTACAAGGTGGAGAGACACTGGGACGAGATCATCCAGAAGAGGGAACTACAAATGACAGAGTTCCAAAAGGAGACCCAACCACTTGCTGGGACCAGGGAGCTTCTACCCCTTGTTGTAGGCTGCAGGGTAAGAGTGCAGGATCCTGTAACCAAAACCTGGGACTGATCTGGGTTGGTAGTGGAGTCCAAGGGCCACCGACAGTATCTCATTAGGCTGGATGGAAGCGGTCGAGTGTCACTCAGAAACAGGAAGCACCTGAAAGTGATAAAACGTCAGCCCCCAACGTCGTCAGCCACTTCCCCACGCCCGGACCCCTCTCCACCTCGTCCAAAAAGGCAGACAGTACAACCCTCATGGATGGGCGAGTATGTCATGGGTGATGTTGAGTGTTAACCCATGCTCATGCTTGTACCACTGTAAAATTGTCTTATATTGTCCCTCGTGCTTTTCTTGTCTTCTATTTTTGATAAGCCGAACTGGCTACAATTAATTTTTGCAGACATATTCTTATGCATTTTCATGTTGCTGCCATGCATGTCAATTTATGCTGTGATAACTGTGCATTAAACGTTGCATTTTTCCTGTAAGATTTTTTTTTCTTGCATAATTATTTTCTTTGTGTGTACATATATGTATTTAATACATATTTGCTTATTGCCATCACTGATTATTTACATTTAATATTATGCCATTCTGCCATGCCATAATCTTAGAGGGAGGATGTAGGATGGTTGAGCTTGTGTAATGTCTGTTGCCGAGAGGGCAGCGCGATTGGCGCCAATGTAGCCTGTGTCTGCAACTCACTTGCAGTCACGCCTCTGTATAGACTGGACACTATAACTGGTTCACTTAAGGTAGATTCTTGGTTGAGCCCTATGCCTACGAGACGTTAGTTTGGCGGCCGCTGATTGGCTGGGAGCTGCCTACCTCCCGGTACCAGCCAATCAGCAGCCACCAAACAAACGTCTCGTAAGAATAAGGCTCATCCGAGAATCTACCTTAAGGGAGGGCATGGCAAAAAATGACATGGGTTACAAAAACACATGGTAACTAATTGAAAATTTTATTTTAGGGCAATCTTGATACCTGGACTCTTCTCCCATCTGCTGAATGCAAAATCTGCAATAGAAAAGAAGAATAAAATAAAAAAGGGCATTTTCGTATGCATCCAAAAAAACTGCTACTGCTTTAAAACTATCAGAGATAGGAAGCTAAACCTAGTCTCATTTAATAGCTAGAGTGTGTCAATAATCTCCTCAAAACAAAATTTGTACTTTAGAGCGATAAAGTTATTATTTTTGCGTTTAAATTTGTAATAAAAATCTGTTACGTAAATAATGTAATTTTAAATAAAGAAAGAGAAACATTTTCAAAGATTGGTTCTGAGCAAGTTATAGAACTTTTAAAGACGAATACAATGAAAAAAAAAATTGTGAAAATCGGATAAAAACTAACGAAGAAGTAGTGGTTTAAAGGACAATAACTCACTTTTGAGAAAATGGCATTTAAAGTTGACACATCCCACGGCGACTAGTATGCTCCAGCAGAGCAGCTATTGTACACCTTCTTTTTCTTTTTTTTTTAATACTGATCTTTCTACGCATTGAACTGGTGAGAGTTTGTGTTGGAGCACCAGTGGTGGAGGGAGGCAGTGGTGTGGTGGCGGTCATATGGCTCGTTGATGGCTGGGGAGGATCAGCTGTTGGTGGTGGAGTTAAAATGGCTGATGCTCGTTGCTCTTCCAGTTTCCTCCTTTTCACCTCTCTCGCTTTCTCAACTGCTTCGGCCATCCTCTTGATGTAGCCTTTCTTCCTGGGCATTGCAGAAATGATTTGCAGTGTAGAGAATCCAGATAAATCTAAAAAATCGCCCGATGAACGGTGACAGTAGCAGACGAAACACAAGAAACGTCACGCGAGCAGACGACGCAGACGACCTTCTGCTACGATAGCCTTCAAGGCACTGACTTCCAAAGTTCCAAACCAAAGCTCCATCGCCTACTCGCTACCGTATAGCAGTGGACGAGTTGCTAAACATTATTTTTATTCATGATATATGTATACGTATATAATTCCTTGTATATTTATATTATACGCTGTATAACCTAATAATAGGGAAATAAGAGTGTGATTGTCAAAATAATAACTTATTTTAGCAAAATATTGTAGAAAAATAGTTAGAATCAATATATTGCTCTGAAACTTCGGGAGTGGGTTGCCATGACCATGAAGTATTCGATGGTTGATTCACTAGAAATCGACTTTTTTCAAAATATTTCGTCATTTTTGACGGGCGGTCCCAAGTGAATCAGTTATAGTGACTCACGGGTTTCCTTCTGTTGCCTATGCTTAGTATACATAATTAAGTACAGACGCAGTCTGGGCACATACATGGTAATTATACCGGCGGAAAGGCCGGAGAATTCTCTACAGACTGACTTAAATTGGAAAATAGTTCTAGTTTAATAAAAATAGTGAAAGACATCCTTACTACTGTGAGGACCAGAGATTAAGACAGGTAGCTGGGTACTGATGATTTATTTACAGACAAACTGAGTTGACATAGGTACGGACGGATATGTAGTGCAGTCTCGCACCGCAAACAGAAATGACTCCGAGACGGTAAATTTGTGTTTTCTTACAGACATTCATTTAGATATAATAAAGCGTACAAATAATGGAATTGCATATGTTATACATCGGCGGAAAGGCCTCGGAATGCTCTATCGGGTGGAAGTAAGAACAACGCGACTTGATGATTGGTTACAATGAAAATAGGGAAAAAGCGTTGTCCTTACAAATACTCCGCCCCAAGACAATGATTATGGAGTAATTATTGGATGACAATCTTAGAGGCAGGGGGCGACCCCGTGTCGTTGTGACACTTGATGTGGAACGTCCTCGAGTATAGTCCTTCGGTTTTGCTGATCAACAGGATGCCTCCACTGGCGGTAGCCTGGGGCGTTCTACTGTATGCCGGGCGACCAAGACTGCGAGAGAGAGCTGCATTGTGTGTGGTGGTGGAGTGGGACGGGCCGTGGGGATCCCCAGGTGCGGCAGCGGCGTCCCGTGGGCAGAGCGGAACCACAGGTGAGCAGCGGCGTCAGCAGGTCGAGGAAACCCACAGGTAGCGGCATCGGCAGGCAGGGGAGGCCCACAGGCGTGGCAGCGGTGTCGGTGGGCCAAGGAGGACTACAGGCGGCGGCGTTTGAAAAGGTGAGCAGGTTCACAGGTGTAGCACCGACGTCAGGAAGGCCGAGCGAGCCCCAGGAATAATGGCAGCGTCGAGGGTTTGAAGAGGCCCACAGGCAGCGACGTCAGGGGGCCGAGCAGGCCCACGTGTGCGGCAGCGATGTCGGGTGGGTAAAGCAGGTCCACCGGTGTAGCAACGGCGTCGGCAGGCAGGGGAGGCCCACAGGCAGCGATGTTGGGTGGGTAAAGCACGTCCCTGGGTATAGCAGCAGGGGAGGCCCACAGGCAGCGAGGTCTGGTGGGTAAAGCACATCCCTGGGTGTAGCAGCGGCGCCGGCAGGCAGGGGATTACGTCTGGGGACTCGCAGGTGCGACAATGGCGCCGGGGGAAAAACTGAGGAAGCCCGCAGTTGGGGCGGGTCGAGAAGACAAAGGAGGCCGCGACGTCGGATGGATATTTCTGAACCGCCGCCTGAATTTTGTGTTGGGTGACCAGCACCCAGCTACCCGTCCTCGAAATAAACGCCAAAACACGCTGGGAAGCAGTGCCGCGATTAGTCCGTTAATGGCGTTGGTGTAGTCCTCGCAGTGGAGTTTTCAGAGACCTAAACTGTGGCGCCGTATTGAGTCCGTTAAAGGCTCTCTGAAGGTGAGTGGCCGTAATTAGTCCGTTAAAGGCTGGGCCTAAACCGCTGTGTCACCAACTCCAGGGTCACCAGTTGTGAGGACCAGAGATTAAGACAGGTAGCTGGGTACTGATGATTTATTTATGTTGTTTTTGATTTAGCTGACCTTGTGTCAGCACGGGCTCTTGCTCACAGAGCAGCCCGTAATGATTTATTTACAGACAAACTGAGTTGACATAGACAGGTGCGGACGGATATGTAGTGCAGTCTCGCACCGCAAACAGAAATGACTCCGAGACGGTAAATTTGTGTTTTCTTACAGACATTCATTTAGATATAATAAAGCGTACAAATAATGGAATTGATGTGTTATACATCGGCGGAAAGGCCGCGGAATGCTCTATCGGGTGGAAGTAAGAACAACGCGACTTGATGATTGGTTACAATGAAAATAGGGAAAAAGCGTTGTCCTTACACTACATTATTACTAGGTATCGATATGATAACTTTAATCGGATACTGAGAGACATAGTGGTGATCAAGAGTATGTATGTAAGGACGGTACTTAGGTCTAATACTATCGATTCACTAAATTGATTTTTTTAGTTATCCGTCGAAAACAATTATACAATACACCAATAAGGATTGTCTTTTCTCTCTGGTTTCTGGGTGTTGACCGGAAATCAGCAGGTAGCTAGTACATACAAATTGATCAGTAAACAAACGACAAATAAATAATTTCAAATTATTTTTAATATTAAAGTTGCTCACTGTAGTAAGGATGCGCACTTACATAGGCTAAGGTATAAAACATAAAATTTGCCCTGATGCACACAGAAGCATGAAATCCTTATGAACACTATAGTTAGGATTCTATTTGGTCACCATTTTCTTTTAAGTTAGAAATAAAAAATAGAAAACGATGAAGTTAATTTCAATGGATGTCTGAGCTAAAATATACTACTGCTTTCTGCTTTTTCTCCATGGACTTATCAATAAAAGAAGTAGCAGAAGATAAGCTAGTGAGAACATATAGGAGAAAGATGCTAGTAGAGGAGAAAGTAGAAGAGCAACCCTGGTTCAGTGAAGAAATAAGAAAAGGTATCAAGAAAGGAAGGAGCTGAATAGGAAGAAAAGGAATGAGAGAGATAATGTCGTAAAGGAAAGTTTAGAGAAGAAATATATGCAAAAGAAAAAAGAAGTTCAGCTACTAATAAGAGAAGAGATAACAATTTATGAAAAGAAAATAACAGAAAAAATAAGAAGAAACAAAAACAAAGAGCTCTGGGAAAATATTGGTAAGTTAAGAAATAAGCAAAGAGGAAAAAAAGAAACTATACACTTATATAATGAACAGGGAAGCAAGCTAAATGAGGCTGAAACGAAGGATGAATTAGTGAATTACTGGAGAACCATTTACAGCAAACACGAAAATAAAATAAAGGAAATCCGGAACGAAGAGAAAAGGATGGAATATGAAAATGAATTGGCAGAAGAAGATGATATTAGAATTGGAGACTATAGATTCCCAAAAGTACTAAGAGAACACATGGACCTAATGATGGAATGCAAAAGGAAGATAATCCCAATGCAGGAACCTCTGATAACCAAGGAAAAAGTCATAGCATGTCTAAGTAAGCTCAAAGCTAAAAAAGCTGCAGGCCCAGATGGAATCAAACCAGAGTTTTACAAAGCATTAATGAAGAGCAAAACCTGTATAGAAGTATTAGTTAGATGTTACAACAAAGAGCTAGAAATCAAAGAAAAGCCAGAATCTTGGAAGACATCGAGAACAAAAATGATAGAAAAGAAAAGGAAACCAAGGGCTAAGGATTTAAGGCCTATAGCTTTATTAAATATATCATACAAAGTATTCATGATGCTGATAAAAGACGAAATTGAAGCACACCTCAGACTGAATGAACAAGATCACGAATGCCAAGCAGGATTCACAGGAGGGAGTAGGATAGAAGATAACATCCTTACACTACAATATTGTGTAGAAGAGAGCTACAGGAATAGAAAACCATTAATAGTAATAGCTATCGATTACAGTAAATCATTTGACTCAGTAAAACGAGAAGTTATGATCGAAGCCATGAAACAGTTCAAAATACATCCAAAAATCATAGAAGCAGTAGTTAATATATATGAAGGGGATAGCACAATAATAGACCTAGGGGAGGGAGTTGAACAGAAAATGGGAATTACTAGTGGGATTAGGCAAGGTTGCACAGGCTCTACTTCACTTTTCAAACTGATGACGTATTTAATAATTAAGAAAGTGGAGGAGGAAGGGACAGGATTTGAAAATGAGCTAGTAAAGATAGGGACACTTTTCTTCGCCGACGATGGCTTAGTTTTAGCAAGTAATATAGAAGATGCAAGAATAAATATAAAGATTTTAATAGACATAGGAAATAAATGTGGGCTAGAAATAAATAAAGAGAAAAGCAGCATCATTATTTTCAATATGAAGGATAAACCAGAAGAGATTGAGGATATTAAAGTGAGGGAGAACATAACATATTTAGGAATAAAGATAAATGATACTAGAAATCTGTTTAAGCTACAGAAAAAGGAAATGTTGAATAAAGCACAGAAGTTAGCCAACCTAACATATTCCGTGATAGAAAAAAGCTGCAACAAAGTTCTAATAGGTAAAACATTCTGGAAAAATATAGCTCTACCATCAGTCTTATATGGAACCAATGTGGTTAATCTAACAGAAACAGAAATAGAAAAATTACAAAGAATAGAGAATGGGGTATATAGGAAAATATTAGGAGCATGTAGAAGTACAGTAGTAGCCACATTAAGGGGGGAGATAGGAGCATCTTCAATGAAAAGTAGAATTATGAATGGGAAGATAAACTATGTAAATAATACTTTAAATGGACGAAAAGAGATACTGAAGGAAATAATCACAGATATGCAAGAAAAAGAAAGAAAATGGTGGAAAACAGTGGAAAAGTACATGCAAGAAGTTAAAATAAATGTAAGAAAATTGAAAGGAATGTCCAGAACAGATATAAAGGACAAAGCCAGAATATGGGACACAGAGAGGTGGAAAGAAGATTTGGATAATAAAGTATTAGTGAATATATATAAAATGTGGAAAAGAGAAATAAAAGACGAAGAAATTTATGATAATTCTAGTGGTTCAATACTTCTCTTCAAAGCCAGAACAAACTCTCTTAATTTAAATATAGCAAAAAGGCACCAGAATGAGAACACCTGTTGTCCTTTTTGCCGTAATACAGAAGAAGACATAATTCATTTCCTTTTATATTGTGATACTTATAGAGAAGAACGTGTTAAAGCAATAGGGCTACAGCAACCCTATGAAGAGAAGGAAAGTGACATAGTCGGAAAATTTTTATTTACAGGTAACAACGAAATAAGAAAAGAAACCATATACTTGATGTGGAAAAAAAGAGAGAACAAAAGGAAAGAACTCAACAAATAAACAAAACTAGAAAAAAAACCTCAAGAATTAGAGGCGCCGTTGCAAAGGCATTGCCTCGACCCATAACTACTACTACTACTTACAGGGATTACTTGATGGTTTCGTTCTCACAAGGGGTGAGAGCTAAAGCTTGGTAGATCTAAATAAGTTATACAGCCTGGTATGAGAAGACTAAAGACAATGGCAGAAAAGTAGGCTATTTGGACCTAGAACAAATTTGTACATTGTGTAGTACCAAGACTAGCTAACTGTATAACAAAATATCGCCAGAAATGATAATCATACAAGAAGAAAGCAAATTCAAAAAAGAACTTAAGACTCTCCAATTCTGCAGGCGCTAGAATACTGACAAAAAAAGCACTAAAAGGCAATTATGAAATATAGGAAGCGCTAGAAACGTACAAGGGCCCACCAGAGAGGGAATCATCCCTGTAGAGGGCTGTAGTATACATAAAACCAAACAAAGTGAAGTGAATGGCAGTCACGATATGGTTGACGTAGAACCTTTGTGTATATGTTAGTACACTTGTCATCATCTTAAGAGGACATTTATTTAGTCACGATGCTAATTGCCATTTCTTACAGGAGTTACAGACACCTTTTATGTTTATGGTAGTTTTCGATGGCTGACTTCAGGTGTGCACATGTTTATTTTGAAGGTTTTAAACCTTGGAACCAAAATCAGTGTATTGGTTTACTGAGCTTGGCGCTATGGTTGTTAGAATTGGAGTAACATGTCCCTGATGTGAGGTGTTTGTGTAATAATGGTGTTGATCACGAGATTTGATCTATTTTGGTGGGTATTTAGACAACTAAAATGGCTTATATATATATAGACATCCGAAATTGTCTTAGCAGGACTTACTGCGTTATAATGTAAAACTAAGATATACTTAACTTATAATGTCAACTGATTTTGCAGTTTAATGTTACTGATCTTGGGTAATTTGATTTTTGACACTATAGCCGCGATGGTTAGAAATTTTAATGTACTCGCACCTAACTTGTAACAAATGAAATGACAGCCATAGATTCAATGTTATGGCCATTCTTTCATACGGAATAATGATGCAGTTACTCAATAATAGTCTAGCTTTCATAGCTTATATTCTGACCAGAAATTTTTAATTTCTGGTAATACCTTTTGAGTAAGAACCACCTAAGAGGGCTAGCTTCCCACTAAAACAATTAGTACCGAGTTGACTGTCTAGGTATCTTCAATGATATTGATAATAATAATCTTCGATTGGATCTTATTTGTCATTTCCCGAGTAACAGTAGGTGGAGGCGGGTATATAGACAGGGGAGGCAGCGGCGACGATCGAGATCCATCGCGCGCCAACAAGCTCGTCTACTAATAAAGATTACGCAGTAATTAATAGACACCTTTTCCCCTTACTACAGCGTTAGTTCGTGGGTGGGGGTGTCCAGTCACTTGGGCTATTTTTAACTGAAATAAAGGTCTCTCTCCCTCCCTCTCTCTCTCTCTCTCTCTCTCTCTCTCTCTCTCTCTCTCTCTCTCTCTCTCTCTTCAGTGTCACTAAAATATTTACACTAGACAATCCTTCCCTGTCATGGGACTTGTATAGCTTTCGTGACTTTTTTTTTTTTTATAGCGCATTATTTGACACTTGCACAACGATGAAACCTGATTTTTTTTTTAAGCGAGTAAAAGAAGGCAAGAATTTTCTTTTCTATTTAATTTTATCTGGAAGAATTTGCGCACTTGATAAAAATAGCAACACACACACACGCACGCACACATATATTAAATGCTATTTTTTCAAGCTCCCAAATGATTCCTTATTTCTACATCGGCCTAAACGCTCCCAAATGAAAAATCCTGGCGTCACATCTAACCGTATGTGAGTCCTGCCATTGAAAAGCGAAAATACTACATTTGAAATCGTGTGGATGTCTCAAATGTCTGGGTCTTAATTTGAGAGAGAGAGAGAGAGAGTTTTGTAAGTGGGTCAATATAACAACAGCACATCGGATTCTGTGGAGTCTCAAGTGTTACAGCCAAGGCTGCTCACGCGAGTCAACAATATGTGTGAGACAAACTCTGAAAACCAAAACGATGATCGGTGTCATTCAGGTAGGGGGTTCAGGGGTAGGGGGTGGGGGGAGCGTGGTGAAAGGGAAATTCTTTGGAAATTCATTCTGGGTAGCTACTGGGGTGCCCAAAGGGAGTCTGGTAATTTTAATAACACAAAACATAGAATGAATTCCCTTGAAACACCCGATTTGAGTGACTGGATTAAGTCATCTTGCCGGTAGTGCTATGAACAGAAAATCGAGATTTAATAACATAGTGTAAAAATAAAAAAGAAAAAAGGAGATAGAGATGGTAAAAATTGCTTGGGTTTTTCACACATTGCTCTGGAGAGCTAGCCAAATATTGGAAGAGGCCCAAAAGGTGCCAAGGGCTGCCTTTCTGCTTCAGAGTATGTGAATACGCCGTTGCAGAACTGGAAAAACTTTGCAGGATCTTTTCTTAATCGCGCTACTTTTCGCCGGTAACTTTATTAATTCACTTGTCAAATTCCTAATTTTCCCCGCCCTTCCTTCTCTAATTTCGGCGCACATGCGTCTAAAAAGAGATTTGATTCAACCAAACAATGAACAGATATAGTATCCCTAGACCCTAGTCACGCCTCTCTCTCAACCTTTCTCTCAGAGAGAGAGAGAGAGAGAGAGAGCTCCGTTGTCATGGTAAACAGTGCGTATCACTAGCCATTGGCGCTTCTTTGGGCAATTGCGTCCAGAAGTTCTGTTTACTGTTCCCACAGTAGCATTCATTTATTAGTATATATTGACTCCCTTGACATATGTGAATACTAATGTCACTGGAGGAGAGAAGTTCTTCCTGCATGAAGGGACATTTATTAAAAGTGTCCCACATACTGCCAGAAACCCAGGCCCCATCGGCTTACTAGACCATGTGTCTAGATAGTACCGCTTATTACCACCGGGATAGTAATCAATATTCAAGTGACTGCTGTTGCATAAGTGTGAGAAGTTGACTTGTATGCTATGCATGTTTGTGTCAGTGTACGAACGATTGTAAGACTAACAAACGGTGAGTCAACCAATGAATACGTGACGCAAGGGCGTTTAAGATGATGATTGGTCTAGGGTAATCTAAGGTAGGAAGTACGAAACGATTGCGGAGCTGGTTCCACGTATTGTTCAGAGCTAAAAATGAATGCTGAAGGTGGATGAGAGGGAAAAGAAGAAAGAAGAAGACAAAGAAAAAGAAGTTAGTGGGAAAGCGTATATTTTCCAGGAATCGTGCCAACATCTGAAATGTGCAAAAAGGACTGGAACTGCAGTCCTTTGAAACATACAAGAAGTGGGAGAATGTGCTCAAGGTAATTATCGGCCCTATAATTGCCGAAGATAATACTATGCTCCAACAGTTCCTGATGATGAAAGTGGCATTGAATAATTGATTCACATTGACTGTGTCCCTTGCAGAGGAAATTGCTTACTGGCGAACAAGACGTTTCGGGGAATATAGATTGTTACTGAAACAGGAATAATGGCAACATATGAACTAAATAATAATAACATGCAAATAGCAGACATAAAATCTAACTAGTCAGTTGAAGGAAGTGCGTACATACTTCAACAAAATACCACAAAAACTGATTCATTCACGCTTTAGACCTGCATTTGGCAAACAACTTGTCAAGCGAGATGATGATGTAACAATTTTTCTTTTTTCCAGTATTACGCATTACCAAGAGAGGCGACTTATCGTCCAAGTAACATATGCGCATTTCAAGACTTTTATATTATGTCTAAATGAACTTTCGCGAAGGCAACTGGGCATTCACAGGGGGGAAAGTTCGCGACGTTACTGTGCGACTTGGTGACGTCACGACAAGAATTCGGAAACCATTACATTGCGCCTAGATCCGTTTTTAAATTTCGACATGAATTCCCATTTAACTGTTTCCTCTCTCTCTCTCTCTCTCTCTCTCTCTCTCTCTCTCTCTCTCTCTCTCTGTACATATAGTATGTATTCGGAGATAGGTTCTTCCGTAAAATACTCGTGGAACGCTTATAAGTGAAAGCTGATTTTAAAACAAATTAGAATCGTTTTACAGTCCAACTATACCCAATGCGAAACTCGATAACATGTGGATGCAGGTCATTGTATTGTTAAATGGACGTCAGATAAAAGAAAAGAAAAAAGGGAGCGGGGAGCCGAAAAATACAATGGAGAAACTTTTCGGGTAAATGGCTACCTGGCACCTGTAGGGAAAAGACGCACTCTCGCACGCACGCACACTCAGGTAGCATTGAGGTCAGTCCAGCTGCTCCTCCACCTCCAGTCAGACAGAGGTTAGTAATGAAGTGAACTCGAGAAGGTGTGGACCGTCGCTCCTCCTTCCGACGCGTGTGTTGTGTGCCAGACTGAGCGTAGTGTTTGTAAACACTGGAATTTGGTAGTGATTCGTTTTAAAACCTATATTGCAACTTGTATGGACCCGAGAGAAAGCCGTCAGTGTAAAATCGTTTGAAAAGGTAAGTCATTTTAAGTCAAATAGGAAAATTTTTCTGTTGGGGGGTTAGGGGGTGGGACGCAAGTGTGGAACTGCCATGCTGGAATGTGCCTTCGTAGTCATTTGGGATCTGTCTTCATTACGAAATATTTGCTTCCGAATTTTGAATATTTAGTCGTGTTATCTTCACATTTTATTTATACAGAGATTTGTCAGTATATAGGCCTATATTATAATAACATCACCTTTATTTTGAAATAGGTCTAGGCATGTAACTCATTATTTCCCTCAAATTGCTTAAATTGATGGATTTAATTATCTAATAATGCTTAAATTTCAGGAATTAGGCCATATAAATAAAATTGCTTTAATTTAAGGAATTATTTACCGAAAATTGCTTAAAGGGATTATTTACCCAAAATTCCTTTTATTAAATTAATTATCTACCTAAATTGCTTAAATTAAATTAATTATTTACCAAAAACTACTTAAATTTAAGGAATTATCATAAATTTTCCCATTAAACTTGCTTATAAAAAATATACGACTGCATGAAAACAACCTTTTTCTCTTGTATTAAAAAAATACACTTTAAAGATAATTTTACAATACAATACATATACAATATATGTAATTTATGTACAGAATCAACAAATATAGTTATATTTTTTATAGCTCTACATATTTGAATTTACTATATGTATGTACTTACACATACTAAACCTACGTATATGCGGTAAAGAATATAGGCCTATGCCAAGGTATACCATGCATAACTTATGTGCTGTAGAAATTGTACCATAAATGTATATGTATATATATATATATAATATATATATATATATATATATATATATAGTATAATCAGTGTACTACCCTCGCCACGAGTCACGGCAGAGTTTAAATATCTGTAATTGCATCGTACTAATAGCGCAATCAATATTAACTGCATTATGTAAGCTGTTTACGTTAAAGCTAATGAAAGTAATTATGCACAGGATTATGAAATTCAAGCTATTTTCTATTATATCGTGTCAAGTTATATTTTTATCAGCCTTTTTACAGCTGCCGTATACTAGTACATGGCGGGTTTTCAAAGGTTAATTCGACTTGATTCAGTTCTCGATCTGATAACTGTCATTATGTTTTCGTCACTTATCCTTTAGCTATATGTTCCAGTAAATCTCAAAGAGCTCTTGATAACTAGAGGCACATTTCGCGATAGATCAGAGCGTATCATGATAAATTAATCATATAGCCATTTGGCGAAAGGAAATCTAGTATAAGTACTACGACTTGAAACGCTATATCGGAAATGACTTGAATTTCTTAATCCTGTGCATAATTACTTTCACTATCTTTAACTGAGGCTAGACAATGGATGTCATACGTATACCTTTCCCTAATTCTTTTAATTACCTTTGTTAACATTATAATATGCAGGAGATTGGGATTAGTAAAAAAAAATTAATTAATAGGGTGGAAAGAAGAGACGACGAAAGGTAATTTTACGGTAAATGGAGTAATAATAATTATAGTTCGGATATGCGTTCAGGGAAAGAAATTATTCTCGGAGGAAGTGAGTCAAGCCGACCGTTTGTTTCCTAGACGGAATCTGATAAGGATGAAGAGGAGGAGGAGGAGGATATCGCCGAGGAAATGATCTTGCGAAACGGAGTCCTCCCATGACGTCATGTACTGAAATGGAAGATCATAATAATAGATTCACATCAACCGTGCATTTGACGTCTAGGCCAGTCCTTTACGACGCTCCTGATTGGCTGTTGATAAGCCAATCACAGGGCTGGAAACTCTCAGTCTCTCTCGAGAGTTCACATGGGCAGGATGTCTGTTCCACCTCTTCTGAAAGACTTATACCTCAGGAGAGATGGAACTTACATTCTGCCTATGACAACACTCGAGAGAGATAGCCAATTAGGAGCGTCGTAAGGGACTGGCCTAGACATCAAATGCACGACTAATGTGAATCTACTCTAGTACACCTCAATTAGCACGCGGGGACCATGTTCGCACTCTCGTGAAATATTCCGATAGAAGAGAACAATTAGTACTTTTTTTCGGTTATCTGCATTTATGGCGTTTTCTTAGACCTTCTACAGATTTTATTGATCGTCGTAGAGAGAGAGAGAGAGAGAGAGAGAGAGAGAGAGAGAGAGAGAGAGAGAGAGAGAGAGAGAGAGAGATTTGGTTTACTTGAAAACCATTGACCATAACGAAGTCACTCTTCCATGCCATGCTACTTTTTCTACGCTGGAATAGTTACGTAGGCCTATAGTCGTCTCTCATTAAGGTTACTTTTAAAGCCATCGGAGAGAGAGAGAGAGAGAGATTTTTTCTTTTGGAGAACCATTGACCATAATGAAACCAGACTATCCCAAACCCAAGAGATAGACTAATGCTCTACTTGTTTTTCTACGCTGGAATAGTTACGTAGACCTATGGTCGTCTCTCATTAAC
>NC_087201.1:160141971-160159556 GCF_015104395.2 Macrobrachium nipponense | reverse complement strand
AGTTTGAGGTTGGGGAAGACAGAAAAATTAAAATCAAAACTATAAGGACGTATTTAAAAGGTACCATCACAAATAAAAGCAATAGAGAAGACAGCGCAGAGTAACACAATAAACCCCGTTCATAATGATACAACTTAAAAAGGATACCAGGAAAAAAAAAGACTCACATAAGTGAATTGTTCCTGTGCACGCAAAATGAGCTTGACATCAAACTGAGCAATCGTAAAGTAACTTAGCTCATCCGCGTCTTCCAGACACTAATTATACAAGATACAGCGAGCAAAATAAGTAGATTAATAAACATATACAGGCAGGCCCCACCGAATGACGATAAGCAAAGAGAGTGAGTGTATGTCAATGCATAACACTCCCATTGCCAAATTCAAGGGCTTGGTCTCACACGGCACGATTCGACCGTAACGAAATTATATATACTCGGTGTATATGCCATAATTTCCTTTCATTTCTGCACTCTCATTTCGGAGGACATATGCGGAGAGTGCAAATTACATGTGGACGCATAATAGCGACTACTGTTTGGGTGTCATTTGGCTTTACTGTTTCTCAAGACGACGAGCAGAGTCACACACAGAGACTTAGTATTGCTTGCTATTAAGGAAGGCGAAATTTTAATCAGATACCGACGCCGCCATGTTTACCCATATATATATATATATATATATATATATATATATATATATATATATAGATATATATTTATATATATAAATTTTGGAGGAATCATTTCAGGCAACAATTTATAAATTCATCATATGTATAACATATTTTGATAAAAAAAAAAAAACGCAGTTCTTTCCCCAATCACAGCCGTCGGCAACATGAACCCGTTCGAAATACACAAGCCATGACCTACCAGAATGGGGAAATACCTTTAGGAATGAATGAGCAAAAGAGAAAAAAAAAGAGAAAAAACGAGAAAAAAAAAGAGCAGAAACGCAAGTGCCCCAGGAAGGCGGATTGATTTGCACAGCGAGAAAGAAAACACCGAAAGTATTGTCAGTCACGCTTTCTTAAAAGAGTCGTTCAGAGACTGTCGGGAGCTATTTTATAACTAAACATCCTCTCTCTCTCTCTCTCTCTCTCTCTCTCTCTCATTTTTCACATGCACTTCCAAAAACACGTATATACACATTAAGCGTTAAATTGGGTCTCCCAAACAGCCTTCTCAACTGGTGCTTCTAGCTGCATTTTAATTCTGCCTAAAAGCAAATCTGCCTGGACATGACATGATGCATAGCATAGGACGTGTACTAGATACAATAGCAATAAAATAGTTTTGTATAAAAGCGCATTACGGTCGACACGACTCGGAGCATCATAGATAAAACATCAATGAAAAAAAATAGGGTTCTATAAATGTTCACACAACGCATTACTATATACTTATATGCAAGAGCAGTCCTCAGCTCTAACATGATGTTCTATTTTAGCTTGTTTATTCTAATCTAAACGGTTCACATATTATGCGATCATTACATTACAATATTTTGGGAAAAAAACTTTTCATAAAGCTGCTATATCCGCCACGATCAAGGATAACAGTAATTGCAAAGCAATTTAAATTGCACTTAAATAATAATATTAATAGTAATAATAATAATAATAATAATAATAATAATAATAATAATAATAAAAGGAATCTAGAAAAACCAGAGGCTGAAGTAGCTCCAGGACTCATGCAGAAGAGTGTGATCCTAGAAACGGCGCACATAGTAAGAAAAGTGATGGACTCCTAAGGAAGCAGGATGCAACCCGGAACCCCACCCTATAAATACCACCCAGTCGAATTGGAGGACTGTGATAGAGCAAAAGAAAAAAAAAATAATATAATAATACTAATAATAAACCTGACTACAACGCAACATTCTGTGACCCAAATTCATTTCCTTGCCAGATAAACTTTACTGGAAAAACGTGACAGCACCAAGTGCCCCTCGGCCTGGATTAAATTCATCAATTTGCGGCTGCATCTTCAGGCAAAAGCGTAAGTTCGAATTACACACAAACATAGACACACAAACACACACACACATATATAGATGTAGGGGAAGCAGTCGGTGACGAGGCTATCGCAAGTACTATGTGGGACGATCACTTCAGCAATATCCCGAATTGCATAAACGATCAAGACTCACGAAGGGATGTAGATAACCTCCTTACTGATAACATTCAATTTCATTTTGCTTATCGTATTACGCCAGGTAACGTCAGCGATGCCATTAAAAAAAAAAAAAAAAAAAAACAAAAAAAAAAAAAAAAAACCTACCTAATAATGAATAGCCCCGCTGCGATGGTCTTCTCTCGGAAGCTTTCAAATTCTGCCATCCCATAATCTACATTTTGCTAGCTGCCCTATTCAATGCGTGCATAATTCACCAGTTTCCTCCAGACTCCCTACTCTTAGTTCACCTGTTACCACTAATCAAAAAACAAGCTAAAGAATGCAGCTGACCCTGGCAACTACCGGCCGATTGCAATCACAACGATCGCGTCGAAGATACTTGAGTAGGTTCTTCTAGTGAGACTTCTCCCATTTTCTACACACCACTGAAAACCAGTTCGGGTTTAAAGCAAACCACTCAACCGACACCTGCATCTACATACTGAAAGAATTGCTGAACTAATTAGCAGCTATTAGCTATCACCAGCCTCCCTTGTTTCCCTGTTTTGTGGACGTGACTCACGTGAGAAAAACATTTGATAGAATAAACTACCTGAAGCTCTTCCTGAAGCTGCATAAAAGAGGCTCATCCCTATATTTAACTGGCATTTTATATTGCTGGTTCTCCAAACAGTAATTGTGTGTCAAATGGGGTAACGTATTGTCGCACACCTTCGGCTCCTTAAACGGGCTTCGGCAAGGGGGCATTCTCTCTCCATACCTGTTTAATAGGTACGCAGATGCCTTGAATGTCAAACTGAACTCACTCCCAATCGGATGCACTGACAGTGAAACAACTATAAGCAACCTCTGTTAAGCCGACGATATGGTTCTGATTTTCCCATCAGTGCAAGGTCTCCAACGACTCATCGACACTTGCCGCCAATATGCAGAGGAATTTGATATCCTGTACAACGACACTAAGACCCAGCGCATGTCGCTGCTCCCGACATCGCTTAAAGGAAATTGCGGAACCACAAATTTTCCTCGGAATCATCAGCCGGAATTCGTGCACGAATTTCCGTATTTGGGGCACATTATCACGGACGACCTAAAAGATACGGCAGACATATAACAGAGGCTGTATGTGCAACTGACAACATGATTGCAAGGAGGTTTGCCTTCTGTCACCGAGACTTGAAACTGCTGCTCTTCCGCTGTTATTGCTACAGCATCTATGGGTGCTTCCTGTGGACGAACTACACCAGGGAAACCATGAGATGTATCACTGTTGTTCATAATGATATTTTGAGACGCCTCACAAACACTTCTCGCTACCACTTCCGCCACGCAGATGTTCACAAAAAATCACTTGGACAATTTGAAACTCATTGTAAGGCGAACAATGTCCAGTCTGATCACCCGAGTGAAAAAACAGCAGCAATTCGCTCATACAAAGCATCCTAAGTAGTGAGGCAAGAAGAAGATCAAAATTGTGGGGAAGATGGGAATCTGAGGCGTTTGTTCCCTAAATGACTTAATCTCTGATTTTTGCAAAATGTCATCTGCAGAATCTGTCATTATTATTGTATTGCTATGATTACTGTCATTACTGGTATTTTCCTTTTTTCATTATTACTGTGATTATAAAAATCAATATAGTTTTTACATTCAATTTTTTAACTATTCTCAATCTTAGTACGGTAATGACCATTATTTTGGCTACCATCCTTTTATACTACCTCAGCAAGTATGGATAATGCCGATTAATCTTTGTTTTTTTTTATCATGTTATTTTATGTATCTAGACTGTATGTTATTGTCTATTCTTTGTATATTCCACGTACATGGCCTTGAGCTGAAAATAAAAATGATTATATATATATATATATATATATATATATATATATATATATATGATATATATATATCACGTTTTATATACTTCGTGATCAAGTTATTCATATATATATATATATATATATATATATATATATATATATATATACACACAGATGGAGAGAGACACTGTACCTAAGATTTGCTTTTGGAGACGAATTAACATATACGTACTTCCTCTGCTGTACGTGTACCGTTGAAATCGAGAAAAAATACACTGGGAGAAGACGGAGGTGGCCGAGTCCGGCACCCCTTCATGTCCCACTTTCCCGCACCCGATAGAACCTGTTTTTCAAACTGGACACAGCAGAGGAGGGGGGGGGGGGGGGCAACTGCAACCGAAACTTTTGCACGGTCCCTGGACAGGTCATATACGTATAGGAGTCCTCGGGTTGAGCATCTTCGCCTGCATTACCCAACCGTGGACCAGGTTCTCCTTGGAATGACTGTCTCTCTGACATGTGGATGAACATCCCGGACGAGTAGCGTCAACTTGTATGCTGCTTACCTTGGGGAACCACTTCAGCCTTCACGAAACCACTCTGACAACCTTCCATTACAGGTCTTTCCCTGCAGCGGAAACAAAAAAAACTAAGCCTTGCGACAACATCATTTTTTTTTAAAGGTCTAATAGCCTATCTGCAATCAATGGTACTACTGGGAGTTCAATCGGTGACCATACTGAGACTAGAAAACAAATCAGTCGATTAAAGGATTATCTCCTGTACGCAAAGGTCGACGAGATTAGGCAGCGTCATCCTCTTATCCAGACTCAACCTTGAGGAAAACGAGATTAGCCAGAGAAAGAGAGAAAAAAAAGAGATCTTCAAAGGAACCACAAACCCATCTCTCCTAAGAGGGCTGAGTTGAGTCAGAGCTGAGCGTCTATATACGGCTCTGAGTCAGAGTAAACGAGAGCGTGCTCGAAAACTAGATTTATATGATTAGAACATATTTTTAATACGAGACAGATAATCCAGCGCTGCGTTGTCAATGGCAGTAGACAAATCGTTTTTCTACTGAACCACAAATTAGAAATTCACCAAAACAGAGTTCCCATTAAAAACTGACTGATGACATTCATGACGTTCTCTAAACTGGGAGGTAGAGTGGAAAAGGCTCCATTGGGACTAAATATACCTCAAGAGGAATTGATTAGAATACCTGAAATGTTGCCTCGCTACTTCTTCATATAAACATTTGAAAGAAGTGACAAAACATCTTCGACATTCCAAAGCGTGCATGCGTAAACTTATTATCTAGTTCCTCCCTCTTTACGAACGTAAAAGGAAATACTATTCAAAGTGCATTCAAGTTATTGTTATTCCAACGTGACCGAGACAGCCTCCGAATAAACTGAATGCACTAGCCCTCTCTGGCAGCGAATGACCTTTAAACAGTGTGAGACCATGACCCACTGCCAATGCAGTATAAAGGTTAATGAATTCATGAGTATACAGTACTAAATCGAAACGATAAAACGACACAAATTGAATTCACAATTTCCAAATAACTTTTTAGGCCTATTCGTCCGCACCAGAGACGATACAGGAGGCCGCCATCTTGGAAATCATGTAAAAACAAGTAAAAAATGTGCCCAAGTTTCTTCGAGGCAAACAAGTTTCCTATGTGGGCCCCGGCCCATGAAGCTTTCAGCCACGGCCCGGTTGCCAGACGCACGATTATGGCTAACTTTAACCCTGAATAAAATAAGGACTAATGAAGCCAGAGGACTGCAATCTGGTATGTTTGATGATCGAAGGGTGGATGATCAATATACTAGTTCGCATCCCTCTAGCCTCAGTAATTTTTAAGATCAGATGGTGGACAGAAAAAGTGCGGACGGACAGACAAATAGCCACCGTTTTCTTTCACAGAACACTGAACAATTAAGTTTCGCTGAAAATAGGAAAGACCCTCGAGGTGGAGTATGACAAAATCAAGATGATGCACAGACCACTATATATATAGTAACTGGTTGGATGCGAGTACGTTTTCATACAACTTCAAAAACAATGGGTGGAAGCACACCTACCTGACGCAAGAACAATACCCCTATAATGATCAGGGTCACCACATAACCTGCTGCCAATAAGTGGAAATGTATCCAGAGACTTAATCTCTTTATTGGCAAGATGTCATCTGCGGATTTTGTCATTATTATTATATTTATTGCTGTTATTTTACGTTTTCATTATTCCTGTGAATACTATCAAGCTAAGTTTTTTTACATTCAATTTTCGTATTTAGCCTCTGGACCTGGCTGCTGTAACCACCTAAGGGTCTCTAATTGAAATTTAAGTTATATAATCTGTGCACTAACTGTTATAAATCTCAATGCATTCTTTTTTCTCACCAATATCATTACTGTTATTAACAGTATTATGATTACTATCTTTTATGCTACCTCAGCTATTTTGTGGATAAGTGGCATTTATTCATTTTTTTATCATGTTGTCTCATGTCTCTAGATTGTGTATGTTACTGTCTGCACTTTGTATATTCCATGTATACGGCCCTGAGCTGAAATAAAGGATATTATTATTATTTATATTCTTATTATTATTATTCTATTATTATTATTATTATTATTATTATTATTATTATCATACCATGTCTGATTCCTCTCATCCTTCGAAAAAAAAAATCGCTGACATCGTTGGGAAAGAAAATAGTAGACTAAAAATGAGAACTTTTGAACACCATTCGCTAAAAATTACGCTAAACAATAAACGTTCTCGTTTAGGTACTTTTCAAGTTACTGAATATTTCCACCGATACATATTTGATTCTTCAACGATTGTGTACAAAAATAAATTCAATCTATTTTCATACATCACTTGGTGCATTCCCAACGAAAATAACGGAGAATAAAGAATTTTTATTTTCACTTCTCTCTCTCTCTCTCTCTCTCTCTCTCTCTCTCTCTCTCTCTCTCTCTCTCCTAATATAATTAATAAATAAACCAGAGAATACACCGCTATACTGACTATGCATAAAAATCACACACACACACATATATTATATATATACTAAACAAATATATATATTTACATAATATATGTATTTATATATACATAGATATGAATTATGAATATTCTCACAAGTCGGCACAAAAACATCGACTACTTCCAAAATAATTTTCCTGCATCTCAAAAAATATATCTTGTACAACTTCTGTTCAGGAAAAAAAAAAAAAAAAAACTGCTCAGTTTGAACAACGACGAATTTAGTCGCCAATAAAATATTTAAACGGTGAAAATAATTATGTGTTGAATTCTCCTCCAAGAAAAAAATTATTTCAACGGTGAAAATAATCATATTTTGAATTCTCCACCAAAATATATTCATGATAAGCTACGGCATGTCCCAATGTATTCTAAACGTAACATATACTGAACACCTTTGAAGGTAACCCCAGACGATGATAGTCTCGAGGGTTGATATAAGGTATCTACAAACCATTGGGCAAAGGGGTGAAAGGTCAAATTCAATCAACTTTGCAGGTCGGCATCTTTCGACAGCCTTTAAAAAAAGTGTCAATTGCAAATCTTTGGTCGTTGTTTTTTTTCCAATACTCCACCAATTAGGTTTCGAATTCTTCGATCATTGTCGCTGTAGTGTGAATGTGTTACAAAACCAATCTTCTAAATGATATGCATTATAAAACAATTTGGGTAGAATAACTCATAATCTCACATTTGTGGAATCATGCTGTCAGAGCCAAAGCACATTGTTAAGAAATCACAGTCTCGTGAAAACAAATTGTTAAAAAAAAATCCACAATTACATATCAAAATACATTTCTATGTAAAAATAAAACAAAGACTTTCGAACACCTGAACAGTGAGGAACACCGTTCAGGTGTTCGAAAGTCTTGGTTATATTTTTACATAGAAATATATTCTCATATATAATTGTGGATTTTTGTAGCAAAAGTACATTCTTATGCGTTCAGCAGATGCACCAGCACGGGAACAAAACCTTGCAAACCAAGCATTTTGCAATTAATTTCAATACGCCTGACCAATAGCGTACGTCTGAGACGCCGTGTAGCCTACGTGAACTTTCGAAAGCCCCATTACGGCCTTCGACTGCACATTAGCGCTACCATACACCTCCCGTTAACCTATACCTCGAAGCTATGACTACGTAAGTCACAAATCTGAATATGTTTCAAAGGCCTCGAAAGAGTATCCCAATCGGAATAAAGTGGCATTGTTTTTAACACAAATGATAGAAATTCTTATGCATACCATCCATAAATTACTGACATCTCCTCCAAGTAATCAAATAAACGCAATTAAATGTTTCTTTGAATCTCCACGTCGAAGGAAGTACTAGTTCTGCTTTGTGAAGGAAGCCAAAATAATAATTGTCATGCTTATAATGATGCCAAGCATAAAATTATACACAAAGTAAATCGATAACATCCTCTATTACACAATGGCTTTTTAAATGCGGAGAAGTATTAGCAGCACGGCATAATTTGCTGCCATGACCAAATTATGCAGAAAGTACACGGGAGCTGAAATTCCAATGTCCTTGCAAAATATATATAATGGTTGTCATTAACACGGTGCCACCCCCCCCCCCCCCTCTCTCTCTCTTATCTCTCTCTCTCTCTCTCTCTCTCTCCTCTCTCTCTCCAATCCATTACTTACAACAGAGAAACAGGTAATCGGTTACGAGTATGACCATTGAAAAACACCGTTTATTACCCCCATCTCGAGAGATGAGTGGTCGCTTGGGTAATCTCACTATAATGGAAGAGAAAGGGCGGGTGGATGGCTGGTTCGTGGAACCAAGTACTATCATAAGCTGCTCACGAATCGTGCCGGTTTGAAACACTCGAGGACTGTCGGTACATTTTGTGCACGGAGGTTTTGACGAAATTTTGAAGATATATGTTTACGGCGAATATTCAGAAGGCACACAAGCAATAAAAAATAGTTACCCGCGTAAGGACGCATGAAGCTGTAACGTGTAGCAGGAAAAAAAGACGCCACATTACGCCTTGCATGAGACCACAGTGTCAATTTTTTCTCTCTCTCTCTCCTTAAGAACCAAAATTATAACCGTAGGATTTCTAATTACAAAAACTGAAATTATTAGAGTACAATGAAAAATCAGCTAATAAAAAAATAAATCTAGAAATCGGTACATAAAAAAGCTACGCTTTAGGTATTAGCTGCCATTCCAATTCTACATCTCAACGTGGAGGAGGAGGAGGAGGAGGAGGAGGAGGAGGAGGAGTAGGGTAAATCCATTAAACCAGATAATGTCGGTGTTTCCCTTCTAGTCAAGAGAGTTAGCCAGGCGGTCTTTCTGAACAGCGGAAAACTAACTCAAGGATGCGCGCCAGATTTTGGCGAGACAGTCCTTGCCGCACTTCAGCAGAATGAAGAGTTTCTGCCGACAGAAGAATGCCATTACATTCATGCCTGTCATGCGCAGGCTACTGCGCACGCGCATGCGAGAAGTAATCACTCGAGTACTTTTGAAAATTGCCAAAGCAAGCTCATTCACTCTACTTTCTTAATGTAGTACTGTTAAATTTGTACGTTTTTTTTTTTTTTTTTTTTTTTTGCCTTCGATATCTATCACGGTAATAATGAAATAATTTGACGTATGGAAATCTGCTGAACCAAGTGAAGCAGAATTTAAATCATTCGGCTGCAGGCCATTTAGAGGTATTCGCTGGCGCGGAGAACATCTTATTAGAGAAAAATAAAACAAACTTACCAAAGTTGGCAGACCAAATAATATATTCAAAAGCACTCTATATACAGTTTCGGAGCCTCATGCTCCCTCTTCAGTGAAGCTTCGAACTGTCTCTGCTCCTGAATGTATTTGTTCTCCAATTGGCGGCTCGTTCGAAGTTTCAAAGGTCGCTACTGATTTGCTTTCAGTACCTTCATTTATTTTCGGGCGGGAGGGGGAGGTGATATAGGGGGGGGGGATTACAGTGGACATATTTGGGGCCTTGAAATTTCGAATCCCGTCGTGGTCTCTGACCTTCAAAATTTCTCAAGTTATTTAAGATCAGCCAATGATAGAGAGAAGCAATATAACTCAACAATGGCGGTGGAGTTGAATCGACTTTAAAACATAACAATACTTGAGTTTATAAACGAAACTATTTGGTTCTATGTTCTAAAAGAGAAACTGCAAATTCATTGACTCTCAACTCATTTTTTCCCCTTCTACCGTATACCAATTTTATTTTTCCATTTCCTCGCGGACGTTTGTTTATTCAAACAAGTCCAAATTCTATACCAGTCAATTCCCAGAGTAGAACAAGAATCAAAATGCTACCATCTACTAAAAGCGAGAAAGAAATTCAATAGAAAAATTAGGGTCAAAGCAACGACACCCCCAATCTCATTTTTGTAATTCACGTCAATATATAAACTTGGCTAACATTGCGTCAGGTATTAGTGTGTCTGCTTGTATAATCATTTGTTGAAAAAAACCAGCATCTATCTCTAACAAGACATAAAAGTTATTCCTTTTCCTGTACGGCTGAAACGTTGTTTGATCATTCCGCCAGGTCACAAAATTCGTCTAAACATAAATAAAGGAAAATTATACTAAAAGACACGCGTCAGTGATCTAAGGGACACGTGTTCCTTAACCCCTTTAGAGAGCCAATGGCCATGACCGTTTTAAACGCTAAAGCGTAGAGCCACAAAGTACTCAAACCGAACCCTGTATAGAGAACTGCGGGTAAAAAAAAAAAAAAAAAGCCATTTCCGGTGAAAGTCAGAGAAAAACGTACAGACAAAGCAATTGGAAAAAAAATAGAATCAACTGGCTTCGTTCCCCCAGATGCCATACAGGTGAGTGTTTAAATCTAATTTAATAATAATAATAACAATAACATCTGCAAGAGTCACTATAATGGTGACGAAATTGAGACTAAGAACGAGAGCTCCGATTTGTATATATTTTTCTAAAAGGTATATTTACATCTACACCAATGCTGATTGTTTCACCAATAATAATAATATATATAATATAATAATAATAATAATAATAATAAGTAATTTTAATATTTTTGGTAAGAACCCACTCTTTTAGGCATTTTTTTATAATTTTTAGAAATTCCCAGTATGAATATTGGATAGTTACCCAGAAACATCGCTGAGCCTGAGAAGCGAATTGTAAAAAACAAAAAACAAAACAAAACAAAACAAAAAACAACGCGCCTAATCCTGCCATTCATAATAATAATAATAATAATAATAATAATAATAATAATAAAAAATAATAATATAGCCTTTGTCACAAAAATCAAACTTGCGACAGACGCTTTCACCCATCGCATACCCGCCGTTCTGGCCCCTACTTGATACCGTCCTAAACAGGAAATTGCCATGATGAAAAACCGTTTAAAACAATAGAAACAAGAACGTAGCAATCTGCCAAAAACGGCGTTCCAGCAGTGACGCAAAGGTCCGACTGCCAACATCACAGTTTAAAGGAATCTCAGTTGATATATCCCACATATCTTTTTTCTTTGGTTTCGTTCCGACGCTGAGTGTTGAAACAGAAAATTTATTTGGTGATCTGACTTGTATTTCGAAAATGGTACAAAATACTGCTTTAAAATAAATCCAAATTTTTCATGAGAATAAATTCCTTGGCACGGCAGCGGAAGAAACACCAGTTCAAACAAGCGACCCAAAAGAATTACTCTTTTTCCACAGAGTAAATATATAGATAAAATAGAAAATAGTTCCTAGACAGGATACTATGTAAACATGGCCATTTCTTGAGAGAGAGGAGAGAGACGTGAGAGAGAGAGAGAGAGCTTAAGCCTGTATAAGGCCTTTTGTCTTCTAGCAGCCCTCAGCCAAAACGAACAAGCAAGTGTGGCAAAGGTAAAATGTGAACTTCCCCAAGGTCTGTTTCCATCCATCATGCTAGACTAATAACGGAAGAAACACTCAAACAACTCCAAAACCAGGACTCGACACACTTCAGACCAAACTGTCATGAACACCGTACGAAAGACTCATGAAACGTCTACCACGTCAAATAACGTATACAATAAATTGCGAACCTTAACACTTCTCCAACCAACTTGGTATCCTGCACCGATATGAACTTTATTTACGCCTCCAACTTTCAACAGGCTTTCTTTTTTTTTCTCTCTCTCTAGGACCTCTTTATTCTTCTTATTTCATTTTTGACAAATATTGTGTGACCCTAAGCTTTCATCTCAAGACGTGCGAGTAAGGCATATATATATATATATATATATATATATATATATATATATATATATATATATGTATATAGATATATATAAACAACTTGATCACGAAGTATATAAAACGTGATGCTATATATATATATATATATATATATATATATATATATATATATATATATAATATATATATATATATAGACAGACAGACAGACAGACAGAGAGAGAGAGAGAGAGAGAGAGAGAGAGAGATTGTTGGACTGTGTAAAGGCGTCGCAATGACTCTGGTCATCGACGCGAGAGAGAATTATGAGCATCACAATGATTAAGGTCGTCGACGCGAGAGAGAGAGAGAGTGAGAGGGAAAATAGGCAAACATTTGTATACATCAAGCAGTCTCAAGGCCAATGCAGAAGGGAGCGGTTATGCCAAGAAAGAACCAAAACAGGAAGCAACAAAACTGTGAAGGACGCGATGTGTGTGTGTGTGTGTAATGGGGGGGGGGGGGGGGGGGGGAATCGCTGGATTCACGAATCGAATATTCGTACTAAAATTTCTTTTTCTATCTTGCACAGAAACTGTTATGGCTTCTTACAAGTGACGATGTTATTCTTTTGCGAGCTTCCTACCGATTCCATTTCTCGAGAATCGGAACTTCAGTGCAAATACCCCGTGAGATTTAAACTTTGAGCGGATTGAAAAGAAATTAACATCTGGCAGCCTGAAGAGAAACGTCTAGAACGCCAAGGTTGATGAGAACGGTTTTAAACAAGGGGTTAAATAAACTTAGATTAACGACAGTAAGAGCCCATTTTATATATATATATATATATATATATATATATATATATATATATATATATATATATATATATATATATATACACACACGTATATATATGGCTGGTAAAAAAATGTTCTGTTACAACAGAATTTCATCTAATAAAAGGAGCCCACAAACACGCCAAAATATACAAGTACTATATTTCAGAGACTGCTGTCTCTTCAGGTAGGTAATGAAGAGAAAGAGAGAGGGAGACAGCAGTCGCTGAAATATAAATACTACTTACTATATTTTGGCGTTTTATGGCCATATATATATATATATATATATATATATATATATATATATATTGCAACAAATCACTGTAGACGTGTGATGATCATATATGCATACAGCCAGGAAGGAAGGGTGAAATGAAATGACTTGAACCGAGCGCTTTCATGTATTTCTACACCTCATCAGGGTTCAGGTACAAGTGCCAAGAAAACAAATACAGAGTCACAAAAGACTTCGTGGCAAGAGAAATGATGCTAAAAAACAAACAACGCTAACAACTACCAGACAGTTCTAATACCTAATAGCTACTTGTTTTAAAATACCCTTCGTTAAAATCTCATCAACTTTGTACAACTAGGCTGATATTCATAAATTATCACAGTCTTGTTTAATTATACATGATTCTATTAAATTTCTTTTCACCAAATCTCTACAAAACATAATTTCCTTTGAGTCTGTCCAGTTAATACCATGATCACTATTATTCATATGCACAAATAATGCATTTGACATATTACCAGTTCTTACATTATATTTGTGCTGTTTTAATCGAACTGCCAATGTCTTTCCACTTTGTCCCACGTAAGTTTTATTACATAATTATGTTTTGTAGAGATTTGGTGAAAAGAAATTTAATAGAATCATGTATAATTAAACAAGACTGTGATAATTTATTGAATATCAGCCTAGGTTTGTACAAAGTTGATGAGATTTTAACGAAGGGTATTTTAAAACAAGTAGGATATTAGGTATTAGAACTGTCTGGTAGTTGTTAGCGTAGTTGTTTTTAGCATCATTTCTCTTGCCACGAAGTCTTTTTGTGACTCTGTATTTGTTTTCTTGGCACTTGTACCTGAACCCTGATGAGGTGTAGAAATACATGAAAGCGCTCGGTTCAAGTCATTTCATTTCACCCTTCTCCTGGCTGTATGCATATATGATCATCACACGTCTACAGTGATTTGTTGCAGTATGGACGCCAGACGCCTCTTCACCACCTATCGTAACTTTGGAATGCTTTTTCCTACCATCAAGAACTTCGTGGATAAGTTTGCTACTTCTCTTGTTCAGGCGCACAAAACGAAAATTAGGTGCCGATTCCTCAACCGATGTTTGGATGAACAAGTTATGCCGAAGTCACTTACTACCAGACGTCTGGACCTTCTAGCAACCACTCCATTTGAGGACTACCATCGCGGGATTTTAAAGAAGCATATCGATATTTGTAAATGGATGTAAATGCTTGTTTCAAACAAAACTCAGATATGATAAGAACAATTTTAATAATGTATGCCCCACAGATTGGAATAATGTATTATATGACTTTTGTTATAATAAAATGAGATGTGAGTGTTAATAAATTGCAAATTAGGCTAGATAGAAAGCTAAATAACTTGGTAAAACATAGTAACTGGGGGGGGGGGGGGGACTAAACATGCCAATTCTGAATTTGTATGTAATTTATCTACAAAAACTTTTGATAACATAAACTATCTCAGCTCTGGTTATGGTTTGAATTTTTCTGTTAACAATAATATTGATTGGTTGGAAATAGGTAATGCCTTCTGTCAATTGGAAAAGTTCAGCAACATCCCTATTGACAAACTGAATATCTGCAAGGGTATGATATACGGTATTGCTGGATTGGGTATATCACCTACTATTCCAAAGAGGTTTTTTGAAACTTACAAGAAAATTAAGAAAGATAACACTCTCCACGTCACGAAAGCAGATAAGTCAAGTGCTCTGGTTATATTGGATAAAACTGAATATGAGAGGAAAATGTACGAACTGTTAGACGATCATACTACCTATATTCGACTGAGAAACAGTACTTTAGAAAATGATAATGCTCAGTTTAACAAGAATATTAAGAAACTCTTGTATAACCATAAAGATTTAGTACAAAAATTTCTAACTATTTGCCCAACTTCTCACTTATCTGTATGGTACTATAAAAACGCATAAAACAAGGTAATCCAGTAAGACCTATTATAAGCTCTGTTGGTTCTTTTGCATATAAACTATCAAAATGGCTTGTTGAAATACTTACACCACTAGTGGGGACGGTCTCGGGAGTTCTCTCGAAAATAATGTAGATTTTATCAGTCGTCTAATAATTTTAACCCAAATTATGACTTATAATGGTGAGTTTCGACGTTACTTCTCTTTTACAAAAGGTGCCAATAGATGACCTGTTAGAGTTTCTGGAGGATGAAATGAAAAAAACATGTGTTCATATTGCCACACAAAACTTTAATAGAAACTTATAAAATTGTGTATCAAAGGTTGCAAGTTTACTTTAGTTTTAATGGTAATTATTATGAACAGAAATTCGGTATGGCCATGGGAAATCCTCTTTCTCCTATACTTAGCAATCTATATATGGAGTTTTTTGAAAGAAAATATTTACCGAATTTATTGCCAAGAGGTGTATTATGGATACGATATGTGGATGACATCTTTTGTTCATGGCCAGTGAAAAAGAACGTAAACAACTTTCTTAGTAGACTAAATGCACTAGTGCCCTCCATAAAGTTCACCCTTGAGAGGGAAGAAGAAGGAAAATTGCCATTTTTAGATGTGTTGGTACATAGATTTGATAGAAAGTTCAAATTTTCTGTTTATAGGAAAACCACAAATATCTGTTCTTATGTACATTTTTATTCAAACCATCCTTTTAGAACTAAGACTGCTGTTTTTTCTGCTATGTTTTTAAGGGCCCTGCGGGTCAGCAGCCCCGAATTTTTAGATCATGAAATTGACAAGATACGTGAAATTGCTGGCAATTTGAGGTACCAAACAGTTTAAATATTGAAAAAACACCTATTGTAAGCACGAAAAACGTTTTATGGATTGACAAAAACTGAAAAGTTCGAAAACAAAAACCTTTTAGTGCTTCCTTTTTTTTTTATACTTGCTTTAATAACATCCCGAGACAAGTCAAACCACTAGTATTAATGTTGTGTTCAAAACTCTAGGAACTATTAGAAACTTGCTGATAAGAAATTCACCTGGAAATGGAACAGGTTGTATTTATAAGATTCCGTGCAAAAATTGTAATAAAACTTACGTGGGACAAAGTGGAAAGACATTGGTAGTTCGATTAAAACAGCACAAATATAATGTAAGAACTGGTAATATGTCAAATGCATTATTTGTGCATATGAATAATAGTGATCATGGTATTAACTGGACAGACTCAAAGGAAATTATGTTTTGTAGAGATGTAGTTTGGTGAAAAGAAATTTAATAGAATCATGTATAATTAAACAAGACTGTGATAATTTATTGAATATCAGCCTAGGTTTGTACAAAGTTTGATGAGATTTTAACGAAGGGTATTTTAAAACAAGTAGGCTATTAGGTATTAGAACTGTCTGGTAGTTGTTAGCGTTGTTTGTTTTTAGCATCATTTCTCTTGCCACGAAGTCTTTTTGTGTACTCTGTATTTGTTTTCTTGGCACTTGTACCTGAACCCTGATGAGGTGTAGAAATACATGAAAGCGCTCGGTTCAAGTCATTTCATTTCACCCTTCTCCTGGCTGTATGCATATATATATATATATATATATATATATATATATATATATATATATATACGTATATATATATATACGTATATATATATATATACACACACGCAATTATCTACTTAAAGATCAAAACATCAACAAATATTGTTCCAGGATATCCAACAACACTAACAACTATAAATAACGCATGCATATCGGTACAGCTAATTATGCAATCAAAATGGGTGCGGGGAATTAATTAAACGACGCTTGCGTAATCACAACGAGCTCATGGGTAGTATGTCATGTACAAATCATTGGTCATCTACCTGCGTTGTATGACATCATAACAATTACGACTCTCATCTTAAGAGGAGAATCCCTACGTATATGAACTATTAAAGTTACCCAGGCTACATAAATATACATGACGGATACCCACCCGTATACGTGCTTACTACAATAACCTAATCAGTCTCTTCATGACATCAGCCTAGACCGCAGTACGATTACAAGGCCCGCGTTAATTATTTCACCCATACTGACGTAGCTTGAGGTTCGTATGCATAATAACCGATGACTCAAAAAGTAAGCTCAATGAGAGAATGAGAGACGACTAAATGTCTACGTAACTATTCCAGCATAGCAGAAGGAGCAGGGCATTAGCCTATCTCTTGGGCTTGGTTTCGTTATGGTCAATGGTTTTCCAAGAAAAAAAATTCTCTCTCTCTCTTTCTCTCCGATGACTTTAAAAGTAACGTTAATGAGAGA
>NC_087201.1:160121454-160141471 GCF_015104395.2 Macrobrachium nipponense | reverse complement strand
TCTCTCATTAACGTTACTTTTAAAGTCACCGGAGAGAGAGAGAGAGAGAGAGAGAGAGAGAGAGAGAGAGACGAGAGTTTTTGAGAGAGAGAGAGAGAGCGAGAGAGAGAGAGAAAATTTTTCTTGGAAAACCATTGACCATAACGAAACCAGACTCTCCCAAGCCCAAGAGATAGGCTAATGCCCTGCTCCTTCTGTTATATGCTGAATAGTTACGTAGACCTATAGTCGTCTCTCATTCTTCATTGAGCTTACTTTTTAAGAGTCAAAGGTTATTATGCATACGAACCTCAAGCTACCCCAGTATCGGTGAAATAACTAACGTGGAGCCTTGTAATCGTACTGCGGTCTAGGCTGATGTCATGAAGAGACTGATTAGGTTATTGTAGTACTGGGTAACTTTAATAGTTCATATACGTAGGTATTCTCCTCTTAGGATGAGAGAGTCGTAATTATTATGATGGTATACAATGAAGTAATGGTCGAATGACTGCAGGTAGAGTGACCAATGATCTGTACATGGCATACTACCCATGAGCTCGTTGTGATTACGCAAGCGTCGTTTAATTAATTCCCCTTCACCCAGTTTGATTTCATAATTAGCTCTACCGATATGCATGCGTTTGTTAATGTTGTTAGTGTTGTGGGATATCCTGGAACAATATTTGTTAATGTTTAGAGCCGTCCTTTAATCGGCTAAAATGAGAAAAACCTTTAAGTAGATAATTGCGTGTATATATATATATATATATATATATATATATATATATATATATATATATATATATATATACACACACGTATATATATATATATATATATATATATATATATATATATTATATATATATATATATAGTAATGGGTTCTTACTGTTGTTAATCTCAGTTTATGTAACTCATTGTTTAAAACCGTTTTCATCCACCTTGGCGTTCTAGGCGTTTCTCTTCAGGCTGCCAGATGTTAATTACTTTTCAATCCGTCCAAAGTTTAAATCTCACGGGGTATTTGCACCGAAGTTCCGATTCTCGAGAAATGGAATCGGTAGGAAGCTCTCAAAAGAATAACATCCTCATTTGTAAGAAGCGTAAACAGTTTCTGAGCAAGATGGAAAAAGAAATTTAAGTAAGAGTCCAATATTCGATTCGTGAATCCAGGGTTCCCCCCCCCCCCCCCCCCAACACACACATCGCGCCCTTCAGAGTTTGTTGCTTCCTGTTTTGGAGCTTTCTTGGCATAACCGCTCCCTTCTACATTGGCCTTGAGACTGCTTGATGTATACAAATGTTTGCCTATTTCTCTCTCTCTCTCTCTCTCTCTCTCTCTCTCTCTCTCTCTCGTCGACGACCTTAATCATTGTGATGCTCATAATTCTCTCTCGCGTCGATGACCAGAGTCATTGTGACGCCTTTACACAGTCCAACAATCTCTCTGTTTGTCTGTCTGTCGTCTGTCTGTCTGTCTATATATATATATATATATATATATATATATATATATATATATATATATAGCATCACGTTTTATATACTTCGTGATCAAGTTATTCATATATATATATATATATATATATATATATATATATATATATATTATATATATATATATATGCCTTACTCGCACGTCTTGAGATAAAGCTTAGGGTCACCAGCAATATTTGTCAAAAATGAAATAAGAAGAATAAAGAGGTCCTAGAGAAAACAAAAAAGAAAGCCTGTTGAAAGTTAGAGGCGTAAATAAAGTTCATATCGGTGCAGGATACCAAGTTGGTTGGAGAAGTGTTAAGGTTCGCAATTTATTGTACGTTATTTGACGTGGTAGACGTTTCATGAGACTTTCGTATGGTGTTCATGACAGTTTGGTCTGAAGTGTGTCGAGTCCTGGTTTTGGAGTTGTCCGAGTGTTTCTTCTTCCGTAGTTAGTCTAGCATGATGGATGGAAACAGACCTTGGGGAAGTTCAGATTTTACCTTTGCCACACTTGCTTGTTCGTTTTGGCTGAGGGCTGCTAGAAGACAAAAGGCCTTATACAGACTTAAGCTCTCTCTCTCTCTCTCTCTCTCTCTCTCTCTCTCTCTCTATCTCTCTCTCTTCTCTCTCAAGAAATGGCCATGTTTACATAGTATCCTGTCTGGGAACTATTTTCTATTTTATCTATATTTACTCTGTGGAAAAAGAGTAATTCTTTTGGGTCGCTTGTTTGAACTGGTGTTTCTTCCGCTGCCGTGCCAAGGAATTTATTGTCATGCAATATTTTGATTTATTTTAATGCAATATTTTGTACCATTGTCAAAATACAAGTCAGATCACCAAATAAATTTTCTGTTTCAACACTCAGCGTCGGAACGAACCAAAGAAAAAAAAGATATGTGGGATGTATATCAACAAATATCCTCTCAGTCTCCTGAGATTCCTTTAAACTGTGATGTTGGGCAGTCGGACCTTTGCGTCACTGCTGGAATGCCGTTTTTGGCAGATTGCTACGTTCTTGTTTCTATTGTTTTAAAACGGTTTTTCATCATGGCAATTTCCTGTTTAGGACGGTATCAAGTAGGGGCCAGAACGGCGGGTATGCGATGGGTGAAAGCGTCTGTCGCTAGTTTGATTTTTGTGACAAAGGCTATTATTATTATTATTATTATTATTATTATTATTATTATTATTATTATTATTATTATTATTATTATTATTATTATTATTATTATTAGAGAGAATGGCAGAATTAGGCGCGGTTTTTTTTTTTTTTTTTTTTTTTTTTTTTTTTCTTTTTTTTTTTTTACAATTCGCTTCTCAGGCTCAGCGATGTTTCTGGGTAACTATCCAATATTCGTACTGGGAAAATGCCTAAAAGAGGGTCTTCTACCAAAATTATTATTATTATTATTATTATTATTATTATTATTATTATTATTATTATTATTATTATTATTATTGGTGAAACAATCAGCATGGGTGTAGATGTAAATCGGAGCTCTCGTTCTTAGTCTCAATTTCGTCACCATTATAGTGACTCTTGCAGATGTTATTGTTATTGTTATTATTATTATTAAATTAGATTTAAACACTCACCTGTATGGCATCTGGGGGAACGAAGCCAGTTGATTCAATTTTTTTCCAATTGCTTTGTCTGTACGTTTTTCTCTGACTTTCACCGGAAATGGCTTTTTTTTTTTCTTTTTTTTTTTTTTTTTTTTTTTTTTTTTTTTTTTTTTTACACGCAGTTGTCTATACAGGGTTCGGTTTGAGTACTAGTGGCTCTACGCTTTAGCGTTTAAAACGGTCATGGTCAATGGCTCTCTAAAGGGGTTAAGGAACGCGTGTCCCTTAGATCACTGACGCGTGTCTTTAAGTATAATTTTCCTTTATTTATGTTTAGACGAATTTTGTGACCTGGCGGAATGATCAAACAACGTTTCGGCCGTACAGGAAAAGGAAATAACTGATATGTCATGTTAGAGATAGATGCTGGTTTTTTTCAACAAATGATTATACAAGCAGACACACTAATACCTGACGCAATGTTAGCCAAGTTTATATATTGACGTTAATTACAAAAATGAGATTGGCGGTGCCGTTGCTTGACCCTACTTTTATATTGAATTTCTTTCTCGCTTTTAGTAGATGGTAGTATTTTGATTCTTGTTCTACTCTGGGAATTGACTGGTATAGAATTTGGACTTGTTTGAATAAACAAACGTCCGCGAGGAAATGGAAAAATAAAATTGGGATACGGTAGAAGGGGAAAAAATGAGTTGAGAGTTTCTCTTTTAGAACCTAGAACCAAATAATTTCGTTTATAAACTCAAGTATTGTTATGTTTAAAAGTTGATTCAACTCCACCGTTATTGTTGAGTTATATTGCTTCTCTCTATCATTGACTGATCTTGAATAACTTGAGAAATTTTGAAGGTCAGAGACCACGACGGAATTCGGAAATTTCAAGACCCCAAATATGTCCCTGTAATTCCCCCTCCCCCATATACCACCACCTACCTCCCCCTCCCGCCCGAAAATAAATGAAGGTACTGATAGCAATTCAGTAGCGACCTTAGAAACTTCGAACAAGCCGCCAATTGGAGAACAAATACATTCAGGAGCAGAGACAGTTCGAAGCTTCACTGAAGAGGGAGCATGAGGCTCCGAAACTGTATATAGAGTGCTTTTGAATATATATTTGTCTCCAATTTGAAGTTTGTTTTATTTTTCTTTAATAAAGATGTTCTCCGCGCCAGCGAATACCTCTAAATGGCCTGCATCCGAATGATTTAAATTCTGCTTCGCTTGGTTCAGCAGATTTCCATACGTCAAATTATTTAATTATTACCGTGATAGATATCGAAGGCAAAAAAATAAAAAAAACATACAAATTTAACAGGTACTAGATTAAGAAAGTAGAGTGAATGGGCTTGCTTTGGCAATTTTCAAAAGTACTCGAGTGATTACTTCTCGCATGCGCGTGCGCAGCAGCCTGCGCATGACAGGCATGAATGTAATGGCATTCTTCTGTCGGCAGAAACTCTTCATTCTGCTGAAAAGTGCGGCAAGGACTGTCCTCGCCAAAATCTGGCGCGCATCCCTTGAGTTAGTTTTCCGCTGTTCAGAAACACCGACATTATCTGGTTTAATGGATTTACCATACTCCTCCTCCTCCTCCTCCTCTCTTTGATCGCGATAACAGTCATTTACTCGAGGTTGTTCAGAAACCACGTTGAGATGTTGAATTGGAATGGCAGCTAATACCTAAAGCGTAGCTTTTTTATGTACTGTTTTCTAGATTTTTTTTTATTAGCTGCTTTTCATTGTACTCTAATAATTTCAGTTGTTGTAATTAGAAATCCTACGGTTATAATTCTGGTTCTTAAGGAGGGAAAAAAAAAAAATTGACACTGTGGTCTCATGCATGGCGTAATGTGGCGTCTTTTTTTCCTGCTACACGTTACAGCTTCATGCGTCCTTACGCGGGTAACTATTTTTTATTGCTTGTGTGCCTTCTGAATATTCGTCGTAAACATACATCTTCAAAATTTCGTCAAAACCTCCGTGCGCAAAATGTACCGACAGTCCTCGAGTGTTTCAAACCGGCACGATTCGTGAGCAGCTTATGATAGATAGTACTTGGTCCACGAACCATTCGTGAGCTGCTTCTGATAGTACTTGGTCCAGGAACCAGCCATCCACCCGCCCTTTCTCTTCCATTATAGTGAGATTACCCAAGCGACCACTCATCTCTCGAGATGGGGGGTAATAAACGGTGTTTTTCAATGGTCATACTTGTAGCCGATTACCTGTTTCTCTGTTGTAAGTAAAGGATTGTAGAGAGAGAGGAGAGAGAGAGAGGACCGACGGAGGAGAGGGAGAGAGAGACGAGAGAGAAGAGAGGGGGGGGGGGCACCGTGTTAATGACAACCATTACATATATTTGCAAGGACATTGGAATTTCAGCTCCCGTGTACTTTCTGCATAATTTGGTCATGGCAGCAAATTATGCCGTGCTGGTAATACTTCTCCGCATTTAAAAAGCCATTGTGTAATAGAGGATGTTATCGATTTACTTTGTGTATAATTTTATGCTTGGCATCATTATAAGCATGACAATTATTATTTTGGCTTCCTTCACAAAGCAGAACTAGTAATTCCTTCGACGTGGAGATTCAAAGAAACATTTAATTGCGTTTATTTGATTAATTGGAGGAGATGTCAGCCTTAGCCATGAAACAGTAATTTATGGATGGTATGCATACGAATTTCTATCATTTGTGTTATAAACAATGCCACTTTATTCCGATTGGGATACTCTTTCGAGGCCTTTGAAACATATTCAGATTTGTGACTTACGTAGTCATAGCTTCGAGGTATAGGTTAACGGGAGGTGTATGGTAGCGCTAATGTGCAGTCGAAGGCCATAATGGGACTTTCGAAAGTTCACGTAGGCTACTCAGCGTTTCAGACATACGCTATTGGTCAGGCGTATTGAAATTAATTGCAAAATGCTTGGTTTGCAAGGCTTTGTTCTCCTGCTGGTGCATCTGCTGAACGCATAAGAATATACTTTTGTAACAAAAATCCACAATTATATATGAGAATATATTTCTATGTAAAATATAACCAAGACTTTCGAACACCTGAACGGTGTTCCTTACTGTTCAGGTGTTCGAAAGTCTTTGTTTTATTTTTACATAGAAATATATTTTGATATATAATTGTGGATTTTTTTAACAATTTGGTTTCACGAGACTGTGAATTTCTTAGCAATGTGCTTTGGCTTTGACAGCATGATTCTACAAACGTGAGATTATGAGTTATTCTACCCAAATTGTTTTATAATGCATATCATTTAGATTTTAGAAGATTGGTTTTGTAACACATTCACACTACAGCGACAATGATCGAAGAATTCGAAACCTAATTGGTTGAGTATTGGGAAAAAAACAACGACCAAAGATTTGCAATTGGCAGTTGCTGCGTAAACGCATCTATTTTCAAAGGCTGTCGAAAGATGCCGACCTGCAAAGTTGATTGAATTTGACCTTTCACCCCTTTGCCCAATGGTTTGTAGATACCTTATATCAACCCTCGAGACATCATCGTTTGGGGTTACCTTCAAAGGTGTGTTCAGTATATGTTACGTTTAGAATACATTGGGACATGCCGTAACTTATCATGAATATATTTTGGTGGAGAATTCAAAATACGATTATTTTCACCGTTGAAATTTTTTTTTTTTCTGGAGGAGAATTCAACACATAATTATTTTCACCGTTTAAATATTTTATTGACGACTAAATTCGCCGTTGTTCAAACTGAGCAGTGTTTTTATTTTCCTGAACAGAAGTTGTACAAGATATATTTTTTGAGATGTATGAAAATAGATTGAATAAGTATCGGTGGAAATATTCAATAACTTGGAAAGCACATAAACGAGAACGTTTATTGTTTAGCGTAATTTTTAGCGAATGGTGTTCAAAAGTTCTCATTTCTAGTCGACTATTTTCTTTCCCAACGATGTCAGCGATTTTTTATCTCGAGGGATGAGAGGAATCAGACGTGGTATAATAATAATAATAATAATAATAATAATAATAATAATAATAATAATAATAATAATAATAATAATAATAATAATAATAATATCCTTTATTTCAGCTCAGGGCCATATACATGGAATATTCAGTAACATACACAATCTAGAGACATGAGGCAACATGATAAAAAATTAATAAATGGCACTTATCCACAAAATAGCTGAGGTAGCATAAAAGATAGTAATCATAATACTGTTAATAACAGTAATGATATTGGTGAGAAAAAAGAATGCATTGAGATTTATAACAGTTAGTGCACAGATTATATAACTTAAATTTCAACTAGAGACCTTAGGTGGTTACAGCGGCCAGGTCCAGAGGCTAAATACGAAAATTGAATGTAAAAAAACTTTAGCTTGATAGTATTCACAGGAATAATGAAAAAGTAAAATAACAGCAATAAATATAATAATAATGACAAAATCCGCAGATGACATCTTGCCAATAAAGTCTCTGGATAAATTCCACTTATTGGCAGCAGGTTATGTGGTGACCCTGATCATTATAGGGGAATTGTTCTTGCATCAGGGAGGTGAGCTTCCACCCATTGTTTTTGAAGTTGTATGAAAACGTACTCGCACCCAACCAGTTACTATATATATATAGTGCTCTGTGCATCATCTTGATTTTATCTTACTCCACCTCGAGGTTCTTTAATATTTTCAGCGAAGCTTAATTGTTCAGTGTTCTGTAAAAGAAAACGGTGGCTATTTGTCTGTCCGTCCGCACTTTTTCTGTCCACCATCTGATCTTAAAAACTACTGAGGCTAAAGGGATGCGAACTAGTATATTGATCATCCACCCTTCAATCATCAATCATACCAGATTGCAGTCCTATGGCTTCATTAGTCTTTATTTTATTCAGGGTTAAAGTTAGTCATAATCGTGCGTCTGGCAACCGGGCCGTGGCTGAAAGCTTCATGGGCCGGGGCCCACATAGGAAACTTGATTGCCTCGAAGAAACTTGGGCGCATTTTTTAACTTTTTTTTACATGATTTCCAAGATGGCGGGCTCCTGTATCGTCTCTGGTGCGGACGAATAGGCCTAAAAAGTTATTTGGAAATTGTGAATTCAATTTGTGTCGTTTTATCGTTTCGATTTAGTACTGTATACTCATGAATTCATTAACCTTTATATGCATTGTTAGTGGGTCACGGTCTCACACTGTTTAAAGGTCATTCGCTGCCAAAGAGGGCTAGTGCATTCAGTTTATTCGGAGGCTGTCTCGGTCACGTTGGAATAACAATAACTTGAATGCACACTGAATAGTATTTCCTTTTACGTTTATAAAGAGGGAGGAACTAGAGAATGAGCTTACACCTGCACGCTTTGGAATGCCGAAGATGTTTTGTCACTTCTTTCGAATGTTTATATGAAGAAGTAGCGAGGCAACATTTCAGGTATTCTAATCAATTCCTCTTGAGATATATTTAGTCCCAATGAAGCCTTTTCCACTCTACCTCCCAGTTTAGAGAACGTCATGAATGTCATCAGTCAGTTTTTAATGGGAACTCTGTTTTGGTGAATTTTTAATTTGTGGTTTAGTAGAAAAACGATTTGTCTACTTCCATTGACAACGCAGCGCTGGATTATCTGTCTCGTATTAAAATTATGTTCTAATAATATAAATCTAGTGTTCGAGCCCGCTTTCGTTTACTCTGACTCAGAGCCGTATATAGACGCTCTGCTCTGACTCAACTCGGCCCTCTTTGGAGAGATGGGTTTGTGGTTCCTTTGAAGATCTCTTTTTTTTTTCTCTTTCTCTGGCTAATCTCGTTTTCCTCAAGGTTGAGTCTGGATAAGAGGATGACGCTGCCTATCTCGTCGACCTTTGCGTACAGGAGATAATCCTTTAATCGACTGATTTTTCTAGTCTCAGTATGGTCACCGATTGAACTCCCAGTTGTACCACTGATGGCAGATAGGCTATTAGACCTTTAAAAAACTGATGTTGTAGCAAGGCTTAGTTTTTTTTTTTTTTTTTCCGCTGCAGGGAAAGACCTGTAATGGAAGGTTGTCAGAGTGGTTTCGTGAAGGCTGAAGTGGTTCCCCAAGGTAAGCAGCATACAAGTTGACGCTACTCGTCCGGGATGTTCATCCACATGTCAGAGACAGTCATTCCAAGGAGAACCTGGTCCACGGTTGGGTAATGCAGGCGAAGATGCTCAACCCGAGGACTCCTATACGTATATGACCTGTCCAGGACCGTGCAAAACGTTCGGAGTTGCAGTTCCCCCCCGCCCCCCCCCCCCCCCCTCCCCCTCCTCTGCTGTGTCCAGTTTGAAAAACAGGTTCTGTCGGGTGCGGGAAAGTGGGACAGGGAAAGGGGTGCCGGACTCGGCCACCTCCGTCTTCTCCCAGTGTTATTTTTTCTCGATTTCAACGGTACACGTACAGCAGAGGAAGTACGTATATGTTAATTCGTCTCCAAAAGCAAATCTTAGGTACAGTGTCTCTCTCCATCTGTGTGTGTATATATATATATATATATATATATATATATATATATATATATATATATATGAATAACTTGATCACGAAGTATATAAAAACGTGATATATATATATATAACATATATTTATATATATATATATATATATATATATATATATATATATATAATCATTTTTATTTTCAGCTCAAGGCCATGTACGTGGAATATACAAAGAATAGACAATAACATACAGTCTAGATACATAAAAATAACATGATAAAAAAAAAAAACACAAAGATTAATCGGCATTATCCATACTTGCTGAGGTAGTATAAAAGGATGGTAGCCAAAATAATGGTCATTACCGTACTAAGATTGAGAATAGTTAAAAAATTGAATGTAAAAACTATATTGATTTTTATAATCACAGTAATAATGAAAAAAGGAAAATACCAGTAATGACAGTAATCATAGCAATACAATAATAATGACAGATTCTGCAGATGACATTTTGCAAAAATCAGAGATTAAGTCATTTAGGGAACAAACGCCTCAGATTCCCATCTTCCCCTCAATTTAGATCTTCTTCTTGCCTCACTACTTAGGATGCTTTGTATGAGCGAATTGCTGCTGTTTTTTCACTCGGGTGATCAGACTGGACATTGTTCGCCTTACAATGAGTTTCAAATTGTCCAAGTGATTTTTTGTGAACATCTGCGTGGCGGAGTGGTAGCGAGAAGTGTTTGTGAGGCGTCTCAAAATATCATTATGAACAACAGTGATACGTCTCATGGTTTCCCTGGTGTAGTTCGTCCACAGGAAGCACCCATAGATGCTGTATAGCAATAACAGCGGAAGAGCAGCAGTTTCAAGTCTCGGTGACAGAAGGCAAACCTCCTTGCAATCATGTTGCCAGTTGCACATAGTTTACAGCGCCTCTGTTCTATGTCTGCCGTATCTTTTAGGTCGTCCGTGATAATGTGCCCCAAATACGGAAATTCGTGCACGAATTCCGGCTGATGATTTCCGAGGAAAATTTGTGGTTCCGCAATTTCCTTTAAGCGATGTCGGGAGCAGCGACATGCGCTGGGTCTTAGTGTCGTTGTACAGGATATCAAATTCCTCTGCATATTGGCGGCAAGTGTCGATGAGTCGTTGGAGACCTTGCACTGATGGGAAAATCAGAACCATATCGTCGGCTTAACAGAGGTTGCTTATAGTTGTTTCACTGTCAGTGCATCCGATTGGGAGTGAGTTCAGTTTGACATTCAAGGCATCTGCGTACCTATTAAACAGGTATGGAGAGAGAATGCCCCCTTGCCGAAGCCCGTTTAAGGAGCCGAAGGTGTGCGACAATACGTTACCCCATTTGACACACAATTACTGTTTGGAGAACCAGCAATATAAAATGCCAGTTAAATATAGGGATGAGCCTCTTTTATGCAGCTTCAGGAAGAGTTTCAGGTAGTTCACTCTGTCAAATGTTTTTCTCACGTGAGTGTCACAAGTACTATTCACTAGTTAATAAATATGCAATAGCACTTGAAGGTTCTTTTAGTCTTTTAACTGTTGTAGACGAAGTGGTGATAAACAATTATATGAGCTTTTTAAAGTTTTAATTATAACATAGCAAATATATATAACATTTAATTATTTAATTGATAATAAAAGTGAATAAATGGAATAGTCACGTAAGTATAATGAATGTCAAACAAATATCAATAAGTAAGAACTGTGTTCATTTCATCAATAATAACGTTTGTAACAAATAGAAAAATGATTGCTATCTGATTTTACATTTTATATATAAATAAGCAATAGGTATCATATTAATAACAATCAAAATACAGGGAAAAGATACCGAGTACACTCGCGGATACTGCCGGGCGGTCGGTCACTTATCCCTTGTGCATAAGGCCACAACCCTCAAACATGCTTTCGTGACTTCGACCGGCCAATAAACACACACTCTCGATCATAGCGACCAGTGCACATTTTGCGATTACCGTAACATTTACCCCTAAACACCAAGCACCAATACTTCGGTGACGGTAAACAACCAACGCCGACGAAGAGCACTTTCAAGTAGGGCTGATGTATAAAATCCAAGGTGGCAGGGATCTCGACCTCTTCCGCACAACAGCACCACGAATGCACTCCCGAGTTATTTCTGCTGATCCCCATTTCACTTCTGAAGAGAGAGAAACAGTAACTAAACAATGTCCAAAACAAAATGTCAATTACCAATCTTCATTACGGTAACAAGAATTCGTTGGTAATTACAGTTGGGTCTTTAACTCGGCTTTAACTCTGAAATCCCTATATACATACAAACAGTACTTATTATGATGTAAATATAGTTTCAACCTAAATACTAAACAAATATATAAACACACTGTGACAATACCTCCCCCCTTAAAAAAGAAAATAACAATTTTCTGTACTTAACTTATATATCAGTTTCACATCTGCTCAAATAATCAGCTCCAACATTCTCTGAACCCTTTATAACTCTTATATTGAAGTGATATGGTTGTAGACTCAATGACCATCTCATTAATCTTGGATTTAATTCTCGAGCAGTCTGAAGATAAGCCAAGGGCTTGTGATCAGTCTCCAGAACGAAGGATCTTTCCATACAAATAGACTGCGAACTTCCGAATCCCCCAGACTATGGCAAGGCACTCCTTCTCCACGGCAGCATACTTAGTTTCCCTCGGTAGCAATTTTCTACTTTCATAAGCAATCGGACGCTTCACTCCATCCACTTCTTGCAGAAGTATGGCACCCAATCCAGCGTTCGAAGCATCTGTACGTAATACGAATTCAGCCTGCAAATCTGGAAGTAAAAGAATAGGCTCGGCAGCAATTTTGTTCTTAAGAGAAACAAACGCCCGGTCATGCATTTCCTCCCACAAAAGGTCATTAGGCTGATTTTTCTTGGTGAGATCTGTAAGACAGGACGCGATAGTAGAATAATTTGGAATAAACTTGCGATAATAACCACATAATCCCAAAAATGAACGTAATTCCTTCTTGGTCCTCGGATGTTTTGCACTAACTATTTTCTCCACTTTATCTTTAGTAGGCCACATTTTATTCTCGCCTACAACGTGTCCCAAATATTCAATTGAATACATGCCAAAGAAACATTTAGTAGGTTTAGCAGTTAGTCCAGATTTTTTTAGTCTACGCAAAACTTCTTCCAAAAGATACAAATGCTCCTCCCAAGTTTTCGAATGAATTATCAGATCATCTAGGAAAAAACTCACCCCCTCTAAACCTGCAAATAAACTTCTCATCATCTTATTGAAAGTGGCTGGGGCATTCACAAGTCCAAATGGGAGCACTTTAAACTGGTACAGTCCTAAATCTGTTTGAAATGCAGTATACTGTTTACTATCCTCATCCAGAGGAATTTGCCAATATCCGCGGGATAAATCCATCTTAGAGAAATATATACTTCCACTTAAGCTGGCAAATATCTGCTCTGGGTCACACATAGGTTCACTATCAAAAATAGTTAAGGCGTTCAGTCTTCTAAAGTCTAGACAAATTCGCTTTGAGTTATCAGGTTTCGAAACTACTACCATAGGGGCTGAATAAGGAGAACTTGAAGGCTCAATAATATCCAAAACTTTCATAGATTCTATTTCTGAATTCACATCTCTGCGCAAAGCATAGGGAATTTTGTAGGGTTTTACTTTAACAATTTCTTCTCTTACCAACCTGATTTGGTGTTTGATCACGTGAGTGCGCCCGGGAATCTCCGACATTACCGCTCTGTAGCGGCTAAGGAGAGCCTCCAGATTCTCCTTTTGATTTTCCTGCAATTCCTTATTCAGATTGGTTTGTTCCCAAGTAGGTGAAGGTCCAGTATCAGGCACTAGTAGGGGTGAGAAATCCTCCTGTGGATCCTCCTCGACCACTGCAATTGTACCTCCACTTTCTCGAACTTCTACAGAACTTTTATTCCTAGGAATGTAAGCTTTAAGCAAGTTAGCATGATAAAGTTTCCTTTTCCCATTTATTTGAATTTCATAATCCATCTTCCCTCTCACACCAACAACAGGAAAAGGACCCTTCCACTGAAGTAACAATTTATTATTAGCCTTGGGTAATAGTAAGAGAACTTCACTGCCAATTTTAAATGTTCTATTTTTAGCCTTTTTATCATAAAAGAATTTATATTTACCTTGCGACTTCTTCAATTCCTCTTGGGCCAACTTACAAGTTTCTTCTAATCTTTCTCGGAGGTTGAATACATAATCGTAAGTAGTTCTTACCTCTTCCTCATTTCTCTCCTTATCCCACAAATCTCTCAGAATAGCTAAAGGGCCACGCACCGTTCTCCCATATAATAATTCAAAAGGAGAAAACCCTATGCTTGCTTGTGGAGACTCTCGGTATGCAAAGAGAACTGCCGGCAGGTATCTATCCCAAGTAGTAGGTTGTTCAGCACACATCTTTTTTAATCATAGATTTCAACGTTCCATTGAAATTTTCAACTAGACCATTCGCCATCGCATGATAAGGGGTCGTAGGAAGATGCTTGATTGACAAAAGACCTCTAACTTCGTCCATCATCTGCGATGTAAATTGACTGCCTCTATCAGTCACCATTTCTTCAGGAATCCCGACTCTGGAAAAGAAACTCAACAAGGCATCAGCTACACGCTCAGTCTCGATAGACGGTAAGGCTATGGCTTCAGGGTATCTGGTTGCATAATCAACCATGGTCAGGATATATTTGTTACCAGAACTACTTCTTGGCAAAATAGGTCCTATCAAGTCAACAGCAACACGTTTAAAAGGAGTGTCAATGAGTGGTACCTCTCCCAAAGGTACCTTCCCAACTTTTCCTCTAGGATAAGTTTTCTGACAAATGTCACACGACTGACAGAATCTCTTTACTGCTGCCCCAATACCTGGCCAGTAAAATTCCTGCCTTATTCTACCTAAGGTCTTCTCAGCACCCAAATGACCTCCAAGTATTCCTTCATGTGCCATGCTCATCACGCCCTCTCGAAGCTTAAACGGTAATACTAGTTGCTTGTGTTCAATACCTCGGTCTGAATATATTCTGAACAACAATCCTCTCTCCAAAACTGCCTTACCTTTTCCATCTCTAGTAATAGCTCTACCAGTTCTTGCATCATCTCGCAGAGATCTTAAGCTTGGATCCTCTTCTTACTCTTTCTTGATTTCCTTTGAATCCATGTCCCAAGAAATCTTAGAGTCTGACGTTTTCAGCTTTTGGAATGTAGATTGAGATTTCTTTGCACCAGCTCTCGTTAATACAGCGCCGGATGTGGGTTCCTCCAACCTTGTTGCTCCAGGGATGTTGCCTATAATGATATCATAAAGAGGGTCTCCATGCACACAGCAAGGGTAGTACCCGTGAAAAATGGCGATTGAATGTAAATTTCAGCCAAAGGATAAGTTTCTACAAGATTCTTGTTCATATATCGAATCCTACTGCTCTTACCAGTAAAATGTTCAACAGGCACCAAGTCTTTTCTGGCTACGACAGTTGTACAACCAGTGTCCCTCAAAACTTTCACTGGGTTCCCGTATAAAATACCCTCCTCGACAGGCATATCAGAAGCAACACTTGCCAACTCAGTGTGATCATTTTCAAACACTTCTTTATTTATATCCACAACAGGATCTTTAAAATTTCCTTTACGGCCCTTTCTGGTCCAATAAACAACTTCTCCTGCTGCAGCATGACCATTTTTCTTGGATCCCTTTGCATATTCTAGACAATTTGAAGCCTTATGACCCACTTGTCCACATTTATAACACTTAATAGAGGGTGGACATCGAATGGGTTTAGCAGTCTGCTCAGGATGCGCTTCCCCGGATAAGTCAACTCTGTCACTACGTACTGTAGAAAAATATCTAGAATTATGAAATAAACCTCCATGAGCTTGAACATAACTTTCTGCTAATTCAATCATTCTGTTAGCGATAATGGTAATCGCTCTCTCAGATGTACCTGCAACTGCCTGCCACAACTCTGCAAAAATTGCTCAATAAGAAATAAATCAGTTAAGCCTTCACATGTCATTTCACACTTTGACATTTCAATCCACCTCTTCAAGAGATGTCTTAATCTAGACACAAACTGTTCAACTAATTCATTCTTCTGTGGTTTAACTGACCGAAACTTTACTCTGAAACCTTCCTCAGTACAATCAAATCTTTTCATAAGTGATTCAGAAACCTTATTATAATCCAAAGCATCCTCAGGTGAAAGTCTAACGTAAACTTCAAAGCTGCACCCTTTAAATGTGAACTTAGAATTATAGCCCAATCCCCTTTAGGCCACTTGGCTGCACTAGCAAGAACTTCAAACCTCCTAAGATATGCATCAATATCATCTTTGTTTTCATCAAAATCAGGAATAGAAGGACCTTTAACTTTTACTCTTACCTGGTTACCTTCAGTGTCGGAACCTTCGGTATTAACTGGCGAGTCCTTTATTTCTTTTTGCAGTTTCAATTTCTCAATCTCCTGTTTTTGCAAAGATTCTTGCATATCATACAAACGAATCTCATGAGCTCTATCTCTCTCACTTTTTTCACGGTCATATTCACGCTCCTTTTCTTTCTCCTGGCGTTCCCTTTCTCTTTCCTCACGAGCAGCTTCTAGTTTTTCACGTTCTAATTCTCGTTCCTTATTTCTAATATCCCTTAAAGCACTTTGTTCATCACTTACAAATCTTCTAAGGTCTTCGCCTTCATAACCAAGCTCTTTGCCGAGAGCTGTTAATTCCGCGATGGAAGACATAATTACCGACTGACTTTCAGATTACTCAATTTTAACACTATTTATCTTTTTAAACCACTGCCTACATCCTGTCACGGTCGCCAGATGTCACAAGTACTATTCACTAGTTAATAAATATGCAATAGCACTTGAAGGTTCTTTTAGTCTTTTTAACTGTTGTAGACGAAGTGGTGATAACAATTATATGAGCTTTTTAAAGTTTTAATTATAACATAGCAAATATATATAACATTTAATTATTTAATTGATAATAAAAGTGAATAAATGGAATAGTCACGTAAGTATAATGAATGTCAAACAAATATCAATAAGTAAGAACTGTGTTCATTTCATCAATAATAACGTTTGTAACAAATAGAAAAATGATTGCTATCGTGATTTTCATTTTATATCTAGAATAAGCAATAGGTATCAATATTTACTAACAATCAAAATACAGGGAAAAGATACCGAGTACACTCGCGGATACTGCCGGGCGGTCGGTCACTTATCCCTTGTGCATAAGGCCACAACCCTCAAACATGCTTTCGTGACTTCGACCGGCCAATAAACACACACTCTCGATCATAGCGACCAGTGCACATTTGCGATTACCGTAACATTTACCCCTAAACACCAAGCACCAATACTTCGGTGACGGTAAACAACCAACGCCGACGAAGAGCACTTTCAAGTAGGGCTGATGTATAAAATCCAAGGTGGCAGGGATCTCGACCTCTTCCGCACAACAGCACCACGAATGCACTCCCGAGTTATTTCTGCTGATCCCCATTTCACTTCTGAAGAGAGAGAAACAGTAACTAAACAATGTCCAAAACAAAATGTCAATTACCAATCTTCATTACGGTAACAAGAATTCGTTGGTAATTACAGTTGGGTCTTTAACTCGGCTTTAACTCTGAAATCCCTATATACATACAAACAGTACTTATTATGATGTAAATATAGTTTCAACCTAAATACTAAACAAATATATAAACACACTGTGACAGTGAGTCACGTCCACAAAACAGGGAAACAAGGGAGGTTGGTGATAGCTAATAGCTGCTAATTAGTTCAGCAATTCTTTCAGTATGTAGATGCAGGTGTCGGTCGAGTGGTTTGCTTTAAATCCGAACTGGTTTTCAGTGGGGTGTAGAAAGTGGGAGAAGTCTCACTAGAAGAACCGACACAAGTATCTTCGACGCGATCGTTGTGATTGCAATCGGCCGGTAGTTGCCAGGGTCAGCTGCATCCTTTAGCTTGTTTTTGATTAATGGTAACAAGTGAACTAAGAGTAGGGAGTCTGGAAGAAACTGGTGAATTATGCACGCGTTGAATAGGGCAGCTAGCAAAATGTAGATTATGGGATGGCAGAATTTGAAAGCGTCCGAGGGAAGACCATCGCAGCGGGGCTATTCATTATTAGGTAGGTTTTTTTTTATGGCATCGCTGACGTTACCTGGCGTAATACGATAAGCAAAATGAAATTGAATGTTATCAGTAAGGAGGTTATCTACATCCCTTCGTGAGTCTTGATCGTTTATGCAATTCGGGATATTGCTGAAGTGATCGTCCCACATAGTACTTGCGATAGCCTCGTCACCGATTGCTTCCCCTACATCTATATATATGTGTGTGTGTGTGTGTCTATGTTGTGTGTAATTCGAACTTACGCTTTTGCCTGAAGATGCAGCCGCAAATTGATGAATTTAAACCAGGCCGAGGGCCACTTTTGTGCTGTCACGTTTTTCCAGTAAAGTTTATCTGGCAAGGAAATTAAATTGGGTCACAGAATGTTGCGTTGTAGTCAGGTTTAGTATTAGTATTATTATATTATTTTTTTTCCTTTTGCTCTATCACAGTCCTCCAATTCGACTAGGTGGTATTTATAGAGTGGGGTTCCGGGTTGCATCCTGCTTCCTTAGGGGTCCATCACTTTTCTTACTATGTGCGCCGTTTCTAGGATCACACACTTCTGCATGAGTCCTGAAGCTACTTCAGCCTCTAGTTTTTCCAGATTCCTTTTATTATTATTATTATTGTTATTATTATTATTATTATTATTATTATTATTATTATTATTATTATTATTATTAGTTATTATTATTATTATTATTACTATCAATATTATTATTTAAGTGCAATTTAAATTGCTTTGCAATTACTGTTATCCTTGATCGTGGCGGATATAACAGCTTTATGGATAGTTTATTTCCCAGAATATTGTAATGTAATGATCACATAATATGTGAACCGTTTACATTAGAATAAACAAGCTTAGATATTACATCGTGTTAGAGCTGAGGACTGCTCTTGCATGTAAGTATATAGCAATGAGTTGTGTAAACATTTGTAGAACCTTATTTATTTATTTTTTCATTGCTGTTTTATCTATGATACTCCTCATCGTGTCGACCGTAATGCGCTTTTATACAAAACTATTTTATTGCTATTGTATCTAGTACACGTCCTATGCATCATGTCATGTCCAGGCAGATTTGCTTTTAGGCAGAATTAAAATGCAGCAAGAAGCACCAGTTGAGAAGGCTGTTTGGGTTGGGAGACCCAATTTAACGCTTAATGTGTATATACGTGGTGATGGAAGTGCATGTGAAAAATGAGAGAGAGAGGATGTTTTAGTTATAGAATATCTCCCGAGAGTCTCTGAACGACTCTCTAAGAAAGCGTGACTGACAATACTTTCGCTGTTTTCTTTCTCGCTGTGCAAATCAATCCGCCTTCCTGGGGCTCTTGCTTTTCTGCTCTTTTTTTCCTCTCTTTTTTTTCTCTTTTGCTCATTCATTCCTAAAGGTATTTCCCCATTCTGGTAGGTCATGGCTTGTGTATTTCGAACGGGTTCATGTTGCCGACGGCTGTGATTGGGGAAAGAACTGCGTTTTTTTTTTTTTTTTCGTTTTTTTTTTTTTTTTTTTTTTTTTTATCAAAATATGTTATACATATGATGAATTTATGAATTGTTGCCTGAACTGATTCCAAAATTTATATATATATATATATATATATATATATATATATATATATATATATATATATATATATATATGTTAAACATGGCGGCGTCGGTATCTGATTAAAATCTACGCCTTCCCTTAATAGCAAGCAATACTAATTCTGTGTGTGTGACTCTGCTTGTCGTCTTGAGAAACAGTAAAGCCAAATGACACCCAAACAGTAGTCGCTATTATGCGTCCACATGCAATTTACACTCTCCGCATATGTCCTCCGAAATGAGAGTGCAGAAATGAAAGGAAATTATGGCATATACACCGAGTATATATAATTTCGTTACGGTCGAATCGTGCCGTGTGAGACCAAGCCCTTGAATTTGGCAATGGGAGTGTTATGCATCGACATTCACTCACTCTCTTTGCTTATCGTCATTCGGTGGGGCCTGCCTGTATATGTTTATTAATCTTCTTATTTTGCTCGCTGTATCTTGTATAATTAGTGTCTGGAAGACGCGGATGAGCTAAGTTACTTTACGATTGCTCAGTTTGATGTCAAGCTCATTGCGTGCACAGGAACATTCCACTTATGTGAGTTTTTTTTTTCCTGGTATCCTTTTTAAGTTGTATCATTATGAACGGGGTTTATTGTTTTACTCTGCGCTGTCTTCTCTATTGCTTTTATTTGTGATGGTACCTTTCCAATTCGTCCTCATAGCTTTGATTTTAATTTTTCTGTCTTCTCCAACCTCAAACT
>NC_087201.1:160065494-160120954 GCF_015104395.2 Macrobrachium nipponense | reverse complement strand
CCGAGAGGGGTCTATCGCAGTTCCTCCTCCTTAAGGGGGAGGTTCTCGGAATGCTCTTGTTCGAGGGGCTTGACGGTCCTACTCTGCAAGATGCTATGACTTCCGAGATCCAGAGGAACTTGTCGAGGTGGTATGGCGCTGATTCGTCAGCGCAACGACCTTGGGGAGGAGGATTGCCGCTCCCACAGCAGAGCCCACGTCTCTGCTCGAGTCGTTTTGGGGCCCGAGAGGGAACCCAAACCGACGGTGGGTCTGCAGCGATCGGAGCTTGCCGATTCTGTCTTGAAACAGAGTCTCTCGTCTCCGGACAAGAAGGCTCTCTCAGTTCTGGCCGGTCGATTAAGCAACTTCCACCTCCTCTACTGCGACAGCGGCATTTCTACGTGTCTTCGGACACCGTATTTAAATACTCCTTCGGTCCTCCTGAGAGGTTTCGACCTCGACGAGGACTGGAATGAGTCGGAGGACGGTATCGGCTCTCTCTTGTCAGGTGTCGATCAGCCCCACCCAGACGACGTTCACAGTGGCGGCAGACCCTTACTTACAGTGAGAGTTCGTTACCCTCCTCGGGAAAACGTTTTCTCCTGACGATACGTTTTCCCAGACTCTGAGAGGCCATCGCCGGCTGCTTATACTCTTCTCCAACTGCTAGTTCCACTGGGAAGGCGAGCGAGTATCCAATTCCTCCCCCATTCCCTCTTTCCTTACGGCTACGAGGGAAATGGGAGGGATCCTACAGAGATTTCTCTGTAGGATCCCACGTTGGGGACTGCGCTACCGGGGGACCTTCGGGTCCTACCTGCGTAAGTCCTGGTCGTTGAGGAGGGATCCTGCCCCATTCTCGATTTCTACGGGAATCGAGAGGACCACCAGCCGATATCGTTTGACGAATTCGGTGGGGGTTTCGCAGAGTGCTTAGAATTCTACGGAATTTCTAGCGCATTCAGGGTGTTCAAGTTTTTTACGATCTCCAAACACTTAGGCGAGACCACGGTCCAAAGTGAGCGAGACGAGAATCCCCGATAATTGTTACACAATAATCGGGAACCTCGCTCGCCTATGCTCGAATTCCTGGAATTTCTAGCATTGGGAAGAAGACTGCTGCTGAAAGATGACTATCTCACAGTAGGCGACCAACCTGGAATAGAGAAGAACGGACGGGAACATCCAGTTTGGCTTGAACTATCGTCTTAGTTATTCTGTTCACCATTGAAGCTTTCCTTCGAGGAAGACTTCTCCTTCACTCTCTTTGATAGAGATCGAAGGTGGTCGATCTCCAATCCTTATTTTGTTTTCTTAAAGGAAAGAATTTAGGAATGAGATAGTTGTTCAGAATCCTACAAATATACTACGTATATTAACCTCGCGACATGATTCTGCTAAGCAGTTGAATTGTCCGAGGGGTAGGCGCATATCCTAGTTACTCTACGGATTGCGACTTAGACGAGGAGTATTCTAATTGAACTGCAACTCGGGGTTGCCTGCAACCTCCCAGGAGTTTCCAGTTTCAAATTTATATACAGTAAGTCCTCGGGTTACGCTGGTCTCGACTTACGATGTTTCGTGGTTACGAACGCGCCCCCATAAAAATATAAAAAATAATATTTTGCGTCGTTCCGTCTTACGCGGTTTAGCGTCGTAAGCAACGTAAACAAACGCGAACTAGTTCCGGGCGCACGGCGGAAGAATACGCTTTGTGGGGGAGAGGACGGCGTCGCTTCGCTACGCTCATTCCTCGCCCATACGCCATTTTGGTTGTTTACACTGCCTCTCTCTCCCTCGTGTTGTATCGTTTTGTAACTTTTTGCTCTTTTGTTATGGCTCCCAGAGCGCAAGGCGGACTCTTCTGATGGTAGTGCATCGAAGAAGAAAGGCCATCACCATGGAAATTAAAGTGGACATTATAAAGCAATCTGAGAAGGGAGAAACGCCAACAAACATTGGCCGCTCGCTTGGCCTTAGCCGTTCGACCGTTGCTACCATTATCAAAGATAAAGAGCGCATCGTTGAACATGTGAAAGGATCTGCTCCTATGAAAGCGACAGTGATAACTAAGCAGCGTAGTGGTCTAATAATTGAAATGGAAAGGTTATTGGTGCTTTGGTTGGAAGACCAAAATCAACGGCGTACCCCAGTCAGCCTTATGGTGATTCAGGAGAAGGCGAAAAGATTGTATGTTCTGCCTCACCTCAAGAATCACCTGCCTCAGCATCTCCAGCAACTTCTGGAGGTTCTTTTTCTCTTCACTAACCTCCCCCAGTCTCTCCAGCACCGCAGCTTCCTCTCCAGTGTGCAAGCCAATCAAATTAATAACAAAGGTAAGGAATTGTTCTCTCGTTGTTATTGATAAGGTATTTACATTAAATCATGTGGTATTTCAATGTTCCGACTTACGCTGAAAATCGTGTTACGACGCATCTTAAGAACGGATCAACGTCGTAACTCGAGGACCCCCTGTACTTATGGTTTTGTCACGACAACACCATGTCAGCTTTTGTATTTACCGAAATTCGTTTCGCCTAAATATAATTGCTCGAGCATATCTTTTTATGCTCGGTGGTTCTAGCCGAACGCATTCCTTCGTGGAAAGGATTACTTGGCAACTCAGGATGACGAGTCAGCGACAGCTACTGCGTATTGAATTGCCCGCAGCCCGAGGCATTTCAGTACCAGTTGCCGCCTCGAGATGCACGGTTGGTTATGTCTTTCTCCCCTGCTATGATTGAATACCAACCGTATCTCTGCCCAACAATCACGGACTTAAGTCTCTGATTAACGGGGATTCTCGCATACATGAATGACCATCTACTGCTGTGACGCTCGATTTCATCGCCTTCAGTATTGCGAGAATTTACAACAGAGATATCTCTTCGACTTTCATCTTTCTGTTTACCGCACAGTAACAGAATTCTGTAATAGTCTCTTGCTGCATCGCACTGCGATAATGCGAATGATTTTTGCGGAATCTGAGTTTGTCCTCAAAATATCTCTTATTCGTAGGTGTGCAATTATTCATTGTTCACCCCGGATTAGCAGATGTATTGAAAGACATCGCCTACTCCCACACCTGCCAGCTCTACTTCCAAACGTTCAGCCCATGAGAAGCAGTTCTTCAGGTGGCTCTCCCCTGTGTTTCATTACTGAAGAACGCCCCGCTTTCATTGCAACTACGACTTCTCACCGGACAGCAATGAAATAGCGGTTAGCGTTTTCAGTCATTTGTAAGCACAGGTTATGAATCTTGAGAATCCTTCTCTCGATTCGTCTGTGAAGACGTAGGTTGCATTCAATGTCTACCTTCGTCTTCAACGGCACAGTGTTGTTTCTCCTTAGCTGAGATTCAACAACTATGAGAATGTCTTGCCTTCAGGGACCTCGGTCTCTAGAAGGCAATTGACTTTTGCCTGTTGGGCACATGCCTTAAAAGAATAATCACCTCACAGTCCGGCATAGGTGACAAACAAATACACTATTTGTTTGGTCTCTCGGCATAACCCTTTTAAGGGCGAAAGTCACGTGACTTACTCGGATGCTTGGACAACTTGCCTCCTACGAACGCAGTCAAGTCGGCAGCTGTCAGAGCGCCCGAGTCAGTTACGAACTACGCTGTTGACTTAGTTTGGTTTGTTACAGAGCAAATCATTACTTCGTCTTAATAGCTTGTCACAGTACCCATACCATCGACACCCACCATGGAGTGTCGGTGTCCTATCCACTACCGAGAGCTTCGCTGCATGGGGATAGGAGGATGCGAGACTCTTCGTTGCAGACGGACAGACCAGTATGGGTACTGGACATCACTGAAGTCGAGAAGAGGGATAGGTCATGCGACTATTCCCTTCTTTTCCTCTGAGGAAACTGCATGACTTCTCCTGCGAGTCAAGCATCCAGGGGATGGGGATCCGTGACGCCTCGATTTCGTACCGAACTTCGTAGCGAAGACTCAGAACCCTTCGTCCCTGACGATCAGTTCGAGTCGTTACAATCCCCTCCCTAATGGACTTCACCGCCTTCGATGCGAAGGAGATGCTGCTTTGTCCACAGAACTTCTCCGTGGCGCAGTACTGAAGGCAGGGGTCTGGTCCAACCAGACCACATGCACCTACCTTCTACCTTCGGGATATTGCCCACAGGTCCTTGGATTCTTTTTCCTTGGGACCCCACCCGTGGTGGCTGCTCAACACGTTGTGTAGCGAACCCAGACCCTCGCAGGCTGAACAGCATCGAGTCCTGGTGTGACCGTAAGAAAGGATGAGTGAATGAGAGTGTGACTGGCTCCTCTTCCCATCTTTTTCTTCCCCTCTACCTGTGGGTAGAGGGACACGGTCGTCACCCTGCTGGTTAAGGACAAGATGCAGGTGAGCTACTCAACAGAGCCCCATCCTATCCCTTTCACTAGGGATAGGAGCATATATCCACCACTTCCTCCAACAAGGGGGAGGAAGTGGATGCCAGCTTGAGACAAACCCATAATTTTATGATTGTCTCTTGCAAACAGGAACAAGTTCTTGCTTGCTGGTACGAAGAGATACGCTTGCCTCTCTCTTAGTACTTGGCCCAGAGGCCTGACCATTGATTCTGCGGTGCACACCCCGATCAATCAGACAGGGGCTTGGATTCCTCCCTCGCTCTTACGACCAGGGAGGCATTCCAGGGATGGACGAACACCAGTCTGTTCATCAAAAGACTCAGATTCCTCCCACCAAAAAGTGAGTCTTCCTATTGTTAAGGACCGATGGTTTGTATTACGTATCGGAACAAATGACAATTTGTCGAAAATTGCATTTTTCCTAACTATACAAACCTGAGGTCCTTAACAATAGGAAGTAGCTAGCGGCAGCTGGAACGGTCGTAAGCTTCGAACAAGGGGAGAACGGTAGTTAACTGCTTGTCCGACAGTCAAACAAATCACTTTTGCTTTTGGCCCATGCAAAATACGCAGAGTGAGGGGTGGCATGAGGAGGGACTATATGTAAAGGACCTCAGGTTTGTATAGTTAGGAAAAATGCAATTTTCGACAAATTGTCATTTTATTGTGCTGATTACAACTGCAGTCTCAATTAATATCAATAAATGTTTCAGATATATGATAATATTCAAATGAAGGCTGGGAAGGACGTGGTCTCGATGCCAGAGATGAAAGGGACCGGAAGAAGTAGACGCCATATTGGATTTAAAAACTACCTTGAAAACATATTTTCATACAATCAACTTACCTGTCAGATATATACATAGCTAAGACTCCGTCGTCCCCGACAGAAATTCAAATTTCGCGCCACTCGCTACAGGTAGGTCAGGTGATCTACCAGCCTGCCCTGGGTGGCAGGACTAGGAACCATTCCCGTTTTCTATCATATTTTCTCTGCCGCCGGTGGTATCAACATCGTTGTTACTACCTCCTGACTGGAATTTGCTTTTCAAGGCAATTGATCATCTTTATTGGACTTTTGGTGACGTAACCTGGATAGTTTGTTTTGGCGTTCGCTACCTGTGGACTGGATTTGGACTTGCTTTTGTTTTTCTTTTTTTCAAGAATGTCTGATTCAAGTGGTTGTAGAAAAGAATGTGTGTGAATGTAGGCTGCAAGGTGAGGATACCGAAGGCTTCGGTTGATCCTCACACTGTATGCCGTAAATGTAGAGGTTTTGACTGTTCTTTGACTAACACCTGTCATGAGTGTGGAGAAGGTTGAGTTGTGAGGAATGGAAGACTCTAACTTCTTATTTGAAGAAGTTAGAGAGGGATAGAGTGAGAAGGGCTGCATCTAAGGGTGCGGGTAGTACAAGGCCTATTGAGCCTTTTAATGATTCTAACTCTTCTTTAAACCATGCATATGATTCTAATTCTGTATCAGGGCCCTCACAAGCTTTGCATTCAGATTCTGCCTCAGAAATCGCTGATCTGAAAGCTACACTTCAGAGGATGAAATCCAAAATGGCTGCCATGAAAGGTAAGGATTGTGAAAGTGACGCATTTAGTGAAGTGAGTGCCCCCAGTGTTGTGGAGGGGGCGTCTGACCGTCTCTGCGACGCTCCCAGGCCTAGACCTCTTTCAAGCTCCCAAGCCCAGAGGAGAAGAAAAGTTGAAAGCCTTACAGAGGTTGTGGAGAATTCCCCCCGGTCAGGCGTCCCTTCAGCAGGCTCTGTAGCTCGACAGACTGCTCAGGACCGCTATAGAAAAAGCGTCCTCCGAGAGTGCTTCTCTTCGTCCGCTTCTCCCTCACCTAAACGAGGGTAGAAGGATTCGGACCTTTCCAGGCCCCTGAAAAGGCACTGGAAAGAACCTGTATTTGATTCGAGCCCCGAACGCTTTTCTGAAGAAGCGCCTTCCTCGATCAAGAAGGCTAAGAGGGTTTTGACGTCTCCTTGCTATGACAAAACTCCTTCGAGGTCTCCCTCTCCCGTTGAAGAGGACGCTGTAGAGGCTTCCAAGAGGATCCTCTTAGCTGTCCAAGAACAGTTATCCGCCTTGGTAGGAGTTCTTTTGAAGGATCCTTCCTCGTAGGAAGGATGTGAGGCTTCCTGTCAAGAAGTCTCGTCTTCCTTCTCCCGCCAGGAGTGAGGCTCCTGTGGGACGTGAGGCGTCTTCTAGGCGTGAGATGTCTTTCGATAGCGAGACGTACGCCAAACATGAAGCGCCAGACAAGCGCGAGGCGCCAGCCAAGCGCGAGTATTCATCCAGACGAGAAGCGTCTTCTAGGATTGAAGCGCCAGACAAGCGCGAGCAGCCTAACAGGCGCGAGGATTTAGCCAGACGGGAGACGTCTGCCAAGCGAGAAGCGTCAACCAAGCACGAGGCGCCAGCCAGGCGCGAGGCGCCAGACAAGCATCATCCAAGCAGGGATGAAGCGCCAGAGAGGCGCGAGGAGTCAGTCAGGCGCGAGGAGCCAACCAGGCGTGAGACGTCCCCTTTGATTCATAGGGGCTCCGTACACGCTCTTAGCCCCTCTCCAATTAGGAGTTTGTCTCCCGCAGAGAGAGAGATTGGGGAGGAATACCCAGACTTGAAGTTGGATTCTCCTTCTGATCCTTTCATGGAAGAGGACTCAGAAGACGAGACTCACGGCAGAGAAGGGCTGTCTAACTACAAGGTTTTGACAGCTCTTCTTCTTCAGGAATACAGAGATTCCTTGACCCCTGCCGCTCCTCCTTCTCCACGCTCCCTTTTTTCGTGCACCAAGACGCCAAAGTCTTCGCCTTTTCTGAAGATGAGGCCGACGATATCAATGAAGAGAGCTCTTCAGTCTCTGGATAGCTGGATGCTAACCAAGAAGGAGTTGGTTAGAACTGTTTTCTGCATGCCTCCCGCTAGACTTACGGGCAAGAGAGGTATTTGGTACCAGACTGGGGAGAATATGGGTCTCTCTCTCCCAGCTTCGGCTGAAGCTGACTTTTCCAGTCTGGTAGACGCATCCAGGAGACATAGCCTACATACTGCACGAGTGACTTGGGGTCTTTCGGAGCTGGATCATCTCCTCAAGGGACTCTTTCATGTTTTGGAAGTGTTCAACTTCCTGGATTGGTCCCTTGGGGTGATGGCCAAGAAGGCCCATGCCTCGGAAGGCCTCGACCCTAACGTACTCCTCTCGATCTTGTCGTGTATAAACAAGGCGGTACAGGACGGCTCAGGGGAAGTCTCTTCCTTATTTGGAGCTGGACTCTTGAAGAAGAGGTCTGTTTTTAGCGCTTTTCTAACAAAAGCAGTATCTCATTCTCAAAGGGCAGCATTGTTATTCGCTCCCAGGTCTGACTTTCTGTTCCCTGCGCAGTTGGTGAGGGACATTTCCCGTTCGCTGACGGAGAAAGCGACACAGGATCTTCTCCTTCAGTCGTCCAGGAAGAAGAGACCAGTGGTGGTGGGAGAGAAAGGGTGCTAATACGCCTCTGCAGAGCCCTTTCGAGGAGGTCCTCCCTCTAGAGCTCCCTCAAAAAGGAGGAAAGCGACTGAGAGGAGGAGGTAGAGCTTCTTTCCGTCCCTTTAAAAGGGGAAAGTGAAGTTGCGTTCCTCCAAACACCAGTAGGTGCCAGGCTCCGGGGATTTGCGGAAGCCTGGGCACTCATCGATACAGACGCTTGGTCAATGTCTGTATTACAGAAGGGATACCTCATACCCTTCCTGGACAATCCTCCCCTGACTTCAACTCCGCGAGAATTGTCCGCCAATTACAAGGACCCTGTGCTGAAAGATACGCTTCAACGAATGGTGGATCAGATGTGGGACAAGAGAGCGATAGAACTAGTGCTGGATCAAAACTCCCCGGGGTTTTACAATCGCCTTTTCTTGGTTGCGAAAGCCTCGGGGGGCTGGAGACCAGTTCTAGACGTCAGCGCTCCAAACAAATTTGTTCAGAAACAGAAGTTCTCCATGGAGACTTCTGCGTCAGTCCTTGCGGCTCTTCGCCAAGGGGATTGGATGGTTTCTCTGGATCTCCAAGATGCCTATTTTCACGTCCCGATTCATCCTTCGTCGAAGAAGTACCTCCGTTTCATGACGGGGGGAAGGATCTTCCAATTCAGGGCCTTGTGTTTCGGCCTTTCCACTGCTCCTCAGGTCTTCACAAGCCTGATGAAAAATGTGGCGAGATGGCTTCACCTGAAAGGTATCAGTATCTCTCTGTACCTAGACGATTGGCTCATCAGAGCAAAATCAGAGAGACAGTGTTTGGAGGACCTTGCTTTGACCCTAAACCTGATCAAGACCTTAGGATTACTTGTGAACCTCGAGAAGTCCCAACTGATCCCCAGCCAGAACTTGGTCTATCTGGGGATTCAGATGGATTCTCGGGGTTTTCGAGTATTTCCTTCTCGAGAGAGACTAACGAGAGGCTTAGAGAAAGTCTCTCTCTTCTTAGGGAAAAAACGTACTTCGGCGAGAGACCTAGACCTGATGGGAGTTGAGTAGAAAAAGCACAAGACAGGAGAGTGAGGCAACTCATTTTCATACAATCAACTTACCAGTCAGATATATACTTAGCTAAGACTCCGTCGTCCCCTACAGAAATTCAAATTTCGCGCCACTCGCTACAGGTAGGTCAGGTGATCTACTGGCCTGCCCTGGGCGGCAGGACTAGGAACCATTCCCGTTTTCTATCATATTTTCTCTGTCGCCGGTGGTATCAACATTGTTGTTATTACCTCCTGACTTAGATTCTTATTTCAACCTTTGATCATCGTTTCTCGGCTTTTTGGTGACGTATCTGGATCGTGGTTTTTGGCATTCGCTACTGTGGACTGAATTTGGACTTTGATTTTTCTCAGTATGTCTGACTCAAATGTGAGTGTGAGAATGTGTGTGAATGTAGGCTGCAGGGTGAGGATACCGAAGGCTTCGGTTGATCCTCACACTGTATGTCGTAAATGTAGGGGGTTTCAGTGTTCTCCTACTAATACCAGTCATGAATGTGAGGGATTAAATGCAGAAGAATGGAAGACTTTAACTTCTTATTTGAAGAAGTTAGAGAGGGATAGGGTTAGACGTTTGAAAGGTGTGAGTACAAGGCCTATTGAGCCTTTTATTGACCCTATATCTAATCCTGATGAGTTGGATTCTCCCTATATGTCAACTTCACAAGCTTTACTTTCAGAATCTGCCTCTGAAATCGCCGATCTGAAGGCTACTATTCATAAGATGAAGTCCAAAATGGCGGACTTACAAGGTAAGGATAGTGAAAGTGAAATGTTCAGTGAAGTGAGTTCTCCCAGTGTTGTGGAGGGGGCGTTTGATCGTCCCTGCGACGCTCCCAGGCCTAGACCTCTTCCAAGCTCCCATGCCCAGAGGAGAACGGAAAAGTCCGAAAGCCTTAAGGAGGTCGTGGGGAGGGAATCCCCAACGGTCAGACGTCCCTTCAGCAGGCTCTGTTTCGATTCAGGCTGCTCAGGGCCGCTATAGAAAAAAGCGTTCTGCGAGAGTGTTTCTCCTCCTCTCTCTCCCTCACCTAAACGAGGGTGGTGAAGGATTCGGACCTTTCTAGGCCACTGAAACGGCATTTGAGAGAACCTGAATTGGATTCAAGCCCGGAGCGCTTCTCAGATGAAGCTCCCTCGTCTATTAAAAAGGCGAAGGAATGCGTCAACGTCACCCTACATGGACGTAGCGGAACGCTTGCCTTCTACTTCTCCCCCGATTGAAGATGACGTGGGAGAAGCTTCAAGGAAAATTCTCCTGGCTGTACAAGAACAGCTAGCCTCTTTGGTGGGAGTGTTAGCGAGAGATCCTCCTCGTAAGAAGGACGTTTCGCTTCCAATCAAAAAGACTCGTCCTCTCTCTCCTGCAAAACGAGAGGCGTCTTGCAGACGTGAAGCTTCGTCTTCCAAACATACTGCAGAGGTTTCGGTTCATAGATTGAGATCGAGGAACCTTATGGCAGAGACGTGACGCCAGATAGACGTGAGGCGTCTTACAGGCGCGAGGCATCATACAGAGCGTCATATAAGCGCGAGGCGCCAGCCAAGGTATTGGCGCCAGTCAGGACGCCAGTTGAGAGCGAGACGTCTTCCAGGCGCGAGGCGTCATCCAGACGTCAGCAGTCAGACAAGCACGAGGCGTCAGCCAGGACGCTTGGCGGACGAGAAGCGTCATCCAAGCGTGAGGCGTCATCCTTTTATGGAGAGAAGCCTAGGCTTTTGGCGCCTACCAAGAAGGAAGCTTCTCTTAAAGCTCAGACTTTGAAGAGGGAAGGGAGTATCATTCCCCCTTAGTCCCTCTCCTATCAGGGGGTTTTTTTTTTTTTGTCTCCCCCAGAGGAAAGACGTCCTGATTTGTCTTCGGAGACTCCTCTAGACCCCGAGTTGGAGGAAAACTCAAAAGACGAGTATCAGGGGAGAGAAGGACTATCTAACAATAAAGTTTTGACAGCCCTGCTTCTGGAAGAATATGGAGACGATTTGACCCCTGCCGCTCCTCCTCCTCCGCGCTCTCTGTTCTCGAGCGCAAAGGCGAAGAAGTCTTCGTCTTTTCTTAGAATGAAGCCCGCCATTTCGATGAAGAGGGCTCTTCAGTCTTTAAATTCTTGGATTAAGTCGAAGAAGGAGTTGGTCAGAACGGTCTTCTGCATGCCCCCAGCGAGACTCGCTGTAAACGGGGCATTTGGTATCAGACGGGAGAGAATATGGGCATTTCTCTTCCGTCTTCAGCAGAAGCGGACTTTTCAACCTTAGTCGATGCATCACGAAGGCAAGGTTTGAACTCTGCCCGTGTGACTTGGGGCATTTCAGAGCTGGAGCATTTCAGAGCTGGATCATCTCCTCAAGGGACGCTTCTTCCATGTATTAGAAGTTTTGTTCATGAAACTTACCTGACAGATATATATATAGCTGTATTCTCCGAAGTCCGACAGAATTTCAAAACTCGCGGCACACGCAGTGGGCGGCCAGGTGGTAGTACCCATTCCCGCCGCTGGGAGGCGGATATCAGGAACCATTCCCATTTTCTATTCATATTTTTTCTGTCGCCGGTCGGTAAACACCTGTTTACAGACCTCCGCCCAGGATTTTTGGATTTGACTCGTTCTAAGTATCTGGATTGACTTTTGGTTTTGACTCTGGATTGTTGGATTGGCATACGTGATAGTGGACTGTTTTTTTATTTTGGATTGGCTTTTCTGTGAACGTGATGTCGGGATCAAGTTCAGTGAGCTTCAGAGTGTGTGTGAGGAGTGATTGCAAGGTGAAGGCTACCGAAATCATCGGTAGAACCCCCCACACAGTATGTATGGGGTGTAGGGGGCATGTTTGTTTGTTGGATGATCGTTGCATTGAATGCAAAACTTTGACTGTTGATGGATGGAAGGTGTATGAGTCCTATCGGCGTAAGTTAGAGCGCGATAGGATCAGGAGGTCTTCCTCCAAGAGCGGTTCTACGAAAGGTAAGGGAAGTAACATTTCTCCTATTTTAACACCAGTAGAAATTGCTTCACCTAATCCTGTGTTGTTGCCTGAGGGCCCTGCTTCTGTGTCTGGAGAAGGTAATGCCCTTTCTCTGATTCTAGAGTCGTTACGCACTCTAGAGTCCAAAGTGTTGGCCCTAGAAAACGGCTCAAGTAAAGTGTGTGATCGTGCCCCTAGTGTTGTGGAGGGGGCGTCAGATCGGCCCCATAATGCCTCTAGGCCTAGACCTCTATCGGACTCCCAGGGCTCAGGGAGTGGGTATGTCGAAAGCCGCAAGAGGGTTACGGGGGCTCCCCACCGATCTGGCGTCCCTTCGGCAGGACCTGTTGTTGATTCCCAGGCTGCCAAGGAGCGTGCTCAGGCTCGCATCCTTAAGGACTGTTTTTCGTCCTCCGAGTCGCCCTCCCCGCGCAAGGGGTGGAGCGCTCGGAGAGACTCGCGTCCGTTGAAAAGGACTTTTCCGAGGGAGGGCGCTTTACGTCCCCTCTCTCCGTTATCGTTGCGGTCTTCGCCTGCGTCGTATGACGCGTTTCCTCCACAGAAGAGAGGTAGGACGTCGTCCGAGGACGACGCTGAGAAGCGCTTCTCTCGCGCCTCGGAGAGGCAGGTTGCTGTACCTGTGAGAAGGAAGGAGGCGTCCCCTCGCCCCTCGTCTTCTCGCAGGCGCAGCCCTTCACCTCCTCTTGTTTCTTCGCCTACGAAGGATATTCTTGTGTCGCTTCAAGACCAGTTGTCGTCTTTAATGGCTCAGAAGACTCGCCCAGCAGCAGTCGAGCCTAGACGTAGGAAGGACGCTAGACTGCCTGTCAAGAGGACGAGGCAGTCTCCTTCTCCGTCTCCTCGTTCGTCCCTGTCTCCGCTTGCTTCTCCTTCGGAGCTTCCGCGTTCCCGTTCGACGGGTAGGAAGTCTCGTGGACAGGACGCTTTTCTTCCCTCTCGACGTCATGATCGGCCCGCTCGTCAGGACGCCTTTGAGGACGCTCGGCAGGACGCTTTTGAGGACGCTTGGCAGGACGCTTTTGAAGACGCTCGTAGGGATGTTTTGCTTGACGCTTTGCATGTGGAGAAGGCTTTCGTGAGCGCCCAGAAGGACGCTTTGAAAGCGAAAGCTGGACGCTTGAGCGGAAAGCGTAAGGACGCTCCTCTATAGCGAGTAAGAACTCTTGACGCTCAACGCGGTCAAGACGCTTTTCTTGCTTCGAGCTCCAAGGAATCAACAGAAGGCGGTCGGCCGCTTTGAAGAAACAGATATCAGTCATCCTCGGAAGCCTTTGTTAAAGGCTAGACCCGTTGGGCGCACGCCCTCTCCAGAGGTGCAGTCTCCTTTGCCTCTTAGGGAGGAAGGAGAGCTGAGTAGTCCTGCGGACTCAGTTGAGGAGGAACAGCCTTCAGTTTCGGCTGTGTCCGATTACAAGGTGCTGGTTCGGCTTTTACGCTCTTCTTTTGGTGAGAAGTTCCAGCCTGCAGCTCCCAAGTCTCCACCCTCTCAGTTTTCGTCGTCTAAGTCGTGCAAGGTTCCGGAGTTTGTGGAGATGAAAACTTCTTTGTCCACTAAGAGAGCGTTCAAGAAGTTACAGGATTGGATGGAACGTCGGAAGGATCAGGGCAAGTCGACTTTCGCCCTTCCTCCTTCAAGACTCAGTGGGAAAGGCGGCGTTTGGTATGAAACCAAAGGAGAAGTAGGAGTTAAGATCCCGTCGTCTTCCCAAGGGGACTTTGCTAGTCTGGTCGATTCACAGAAGAGGTCCCTTTTAGCGACCGCTAAGATTTCGTGGACGCCAACAGAGATTGACCATCACATGAAAGGTCTGTTAAGGACTCTGGAAGTCAATTTTCACCCCCCCCCCCAACTTTCTAGACTGGTGCTTGGGAGTCCTGGATCTTCAATCTAGGAGTCCTGACTCGTTGAGTCTGGGGGAGCTGTCCAATGTGTTATCCTGCATGGACAAGGCCGTCAGGGATGGTTCAGAAGAGTTAGTGTCGCATTTCGGCACTGCTTTTCTCAAGAAGAGAGCGCTTTTCTGCAACTTCACAGCTAGGTCTGTTTCTTCATTGCAGAAGGCGGAGCTTCTCTTTGCGCCTCTTTCGAGCCATCTCTTCCCCCAGGCTATGGTAAAGGACCTGGCAGTGAGCCTACAGGAGAAGGCTACCCAGGACCTCTTGGCCCAGTCTTCAAGACGTCCCGCAGGTCCCTACCACGTCGTCTTTTGGATGACCTCCTAGGAAGGTTAAACCCTTTCGTGGCGCTCCTCCCTCGAGAGCTGCTCCTCGAGGGAGAGGGCTTGCAAGAGGAAGAGGTTCCTTCAAACCTAAATCCTCTAAGTGAGATGAGAGTCCTTCGATGCCGGTCGGAGCCAGGCTAAAGTTCTTTCGCGGGGTGGAGAGAGAGAGATACAGATGCGTGGTCCCTCAAGATAGTGGAACAAGGTACAAGATCCCCTTTTGGACCCTCCTCTATCCACAACTCCCAGAGATCTTTCCCTGTCATACCAAGGGGAGAAACATCAGGTTCTTTTAGATCTTTTAGATCAAATGATCAAGAAAGAGCGGTGGAACAGGTCTTAGACCTGGGGTCACCAGGATATTACAACAGACTTTTCCTGGTACCAAAGCAGGGGAGAAACATCAGGTTCTTTTAGATCTTTTAGATCAAATGATCAAGAAAAGAGCGGTGGAACAGGTCTTAGACCTGGGGTCACCAGGATATTACAACAGACTTTTCCTGGTACCAAAGCAGTCGTCGGGGTGGGCGTCCAGTCCTTGGACGTAAGCAGTCTGAATCTTTTCATAGAAAAGAAAAAATTCAAGATGGAAACGCCTCAGTCGGTTTTAGGAGCCTTAAGACCGGGCGACTGGATGGTGTCCTTGGACCTACAGACGCATACTTTCACGTGCCTATCCACCCTCTCAAGAAAGTTTCTGAGTTTATGTTAAGGGACAAAGTTGCAATTCCGAGCCCTTTGTTTTGGTTTAAGCACGGCTCCGATGGTATTTACCATGCTCATGAAGAACGTAGCGAGATGGTTACATTCTGCAGGAATAAGAGTGTCCCTGATCTCGACGATTGGCTTATCAGAGCATCGTCAGAAGGGAAAGGTGTCTGAAGGACCTTCACTTCACGTTAGCCTTGGCGAGGTCCCTGGGACTTCTGGTCAACCTCGAAAAGTCGCATCTGACCCCAACACAGTCCTCGTGATCTGGGGATTCAGATGGATTCAGTGGCTTTTCGAGCGTTTCCGTCCCAGGAACGACAGCTGCAAGGCTTAGAGAGAGTTTTCGGCCTTCCTTTTTTGGGGGGGGGAAGGAAGCTTGCTTGGCGAGGGAGTGGATGATCTGCTGGGGACCATTTCCTCGCTGGAAAAGTTTGTTTCCCTAGGAAGACTACACCTCAGGCCTCTCCAGTTTTTCTTAGCAGAAGAATGGAGAGACAAAGAGGATCTGGATGCGACCTTTATGATCAACAAATCTGTAAAGAACCATCTAAGATGGTGGTTAGATCCTCGAAAGTTTCGAGAGGGGTTGTCCCTAAAGCTTCTGAGCCCCGACCTAGTGTTGTTTTCCGAGGCGTCGTGATGGGGAGCAACACTAGGAGGGGAGGAAGTGTCAGGCACCTGGAGGGGGGAACAGGTGTCCTGGCACATCAATATGAAGGAACTAGCGGCGATTTTCCTGGCGCTACAGTTCTTCCAGCTAAAGGTTGCAGAGAAGGTGGTCCAAGTCAACTCGGACAACACCACGGCCCTTGCGTACCTAAAGAATCAGGGAGGTACACACTCCCGTCCGCTTTTTTACTTAGCGAGGGAGATTCTGCTGTGGGCAGATGCGAGGCAAATCAGGATCCTGACGAGATTTATCGCAGGAGTCCAGAACGTCAGAGCAGACCTTCTCAGCCGACAGGATCAGATCCTGCCGACGGAATGGACGTTGCACCAGGACGTCTGTCGAGATCTATGGAGACTGTGGGGACGTCCTTTAGTCGACCTTTTTGCGACATCGAGGACGAAGAGGTTGCCTCTTTATTGCTCCCCGGTGTTGGATCCGGGAGCAGTCGCTGTAGACGCTCTGCTCTGGGACTGGACGAACCTGGACTGTATGCCTTCCCGCCATTCAAGATCAATGGGGGAAGTAGTAAGGAAGTTCGCGGCATCGGAGGGGACGAGGTTGACACTGATCGCCCGGTGTGGCCCGCGAAGAATGGTTTCACGGTAGGTAATGTCCTTCATCATAGACCTTCCGAGGACGTTGCCCTGGAGGAAAGATCTACTCAGACAGCCCCACTTCGCAAGATATCACCAAAACCTCTCCGCTCTGGGTCTGACTGCGTTCAGACTATCGAAAAATTGGCCAGAGCGAGAGGTTTTTCTAAAGCAGCTGCGAAAGCAATCGCCAATGCAAGGAGGTCTTCCTCGAGAGCTGTTTACCAGTCGAAGTGGGCTTCCTTCAGGGCATGGTGTAGAAAGGAGGGATAGCTGATTTCCTGCTATTTTTAAGAAATGTGCAGAAGCTGGCAGTCCCGACCATCAAGGGATATAAGAGTATGCTGTCAGCAGTCTTCCGACACAGAGGCCTGGAACTTTCTGACAACAGAGATCTTCACGATCTCCTGAGATCATTTGAGACTACCAAGATACCTCAGGCGAGGCCTTCTTCTTGGAACCTAGATTTAGTCCTTAGACTGTTGATGTCGAGTCCTTTCGAGCCTCTCCATGAAGCATCTCTTAGGAACTTGACGAAGAAGGCTCTTTTCCTAACTGCTCTGGCGACGGCGAAGAGAGTTAGCGAAATTCAAGCCATTTGTAAGCGAGTGGGCTTCAAAGGTGACAATGCGGTCTGCTCTTTGAGTCCCACTTTCTTAGCAAAAAACGAAAACCCGTCTAACCCTTGGCCAAGGAGCTTTGAAATTAAGGGTATGACAAGCCTTGTGGGCCAAGAACCTGAGAGAGCCCTGTGCCCTGTCAGAGCTCTAAAGTTTTATGTCCACAAGACAAAATGAAATATTTGGTCCTCAGAGAATCTGTGGTGTTCGTTAAAAGGCCCGATATACCATTATCCAAGAATGCTTTGGCATTCTTTCTGAGGGACGTGATTAAAGAGGCTCATTCGTCTTTCCAGAAGACCGATTTGAGCCTCTTGCGAGTGAAAGCTCACGAGGTCAGAGCTGTCGCAACCTCGCTTGCCTTCCAAAGGAACATGTCGATCAAGGACATCCTTGACGCCACCTTTTGGAGGAGCAATTCAGTATTCGCCTCACACTACTTGAGAGATGTGAGAACGATATACGAGGACTGTTGTTTCTCTCGGGGCCATACGTTTCTGCAGACACAGTCTTGGGGGCTGAAGGTAGCACTCTCCCTATCCCTTAGTTAGGTTTATGGTTAGTTTTTAGTTGTTGTGTTTTTGGTTGTGGTGAGTCTTTGGTGAAGACCTCCATCTCTTAGCTTAGTGTTCAGGGGGTCTTGGATAGTTGGTCAGGTGGTGGTCAGTTGCTTCGTTGCCCTCATATGTATGGCTCGATGTTCTTGTCACGTTGAGGTCACTCCCCGTTGACAGAGCATCCAGAGCGCACCAGCACTACAGGTCTCCACCTGGCTGGCAACTCTGATTAAGCACAAGCAGGCTTAAGTGACAGTAATCACAGAGTCTACTTTGCTAACAGGTAAGGAACCAAGGTGTACATCATCTACTTAATTTAAGTTTCCTACAAATCCTATTCTGTCTCTTCCCACCATCCGAAGGTGGGATTCAGCTATATATATATCTGTCAGGTAAGTTTCATGAACAAAATGTTATTGTTATAATACAATTAAGTTTGTTCATACTTACCTGGCAGATATATATAATTAAGTGCCCACCCACCTCCCCTCAGGAGACAGTGGCACTGATAAAATATGAATAGAAAATGGGAATGGTTCCTGATATCCGCCTCCCAGCGGCGGGAATGGGTACTACCACCTGGCCGCCCACTGCGTGTGCCGCGAGTTTTGAAATTCTGTCGGACTTCGGAGAATACAGCTATATATATATCTGCCAGGTAAGTATGAACAAACTTAATTGTATTATAACAATAACATTTTCAACTTCTTAGATTGGTCCCTTGGGGTGATGTCCAAGAAGGCCCATGATTCGGAAGGACTCGAACCAGAAGTCCTTCTGTGTATTCTGTCTTGTATTGACAAAGCGGTACAGGATGGCTCGTTTGAGATCTCCTCTTTATTTGGAGCAGGTCTTCTTAAGAAGAGGACAGTCTTTAGTGCCTTTTTGACGAAAGCTGTCTCCCACTCTCAAAGGGCAGCACTACTGTACTCTCCATTATCGGACTTTTTGTTTCCTTCTCAGTTAGTGAAGGACATTTCTCGTTCATTAACTGAGAAGGCGACTCAAGACCTTCTTACCCAGTCAGCAAGGAAGAAGAAACCTGCTACTGCGGCGGAAAAGAAAGGACCGAGTACATCGGTTCAGCCCTTTCGAGGTGGCCCGACTTCCAGAGCTCCCTCAAGAAGGAAGGCTCCTGAGAAGAGAGGTAGGTCTGCCTTTCGTCCCTTTAAAAAGGGAAAGTGATGCTTCTCTCCTCCAAGCACCAGTAGGTGCCAGGCTCCTGGGATTTGTGGAGTCCTGGGCACGTATAAACACAGACGCTTCATCAATGTCTGTAATAAGGAAAGGATATCTTATCCCTTTCCTGGACAGTCCTCCCCTGACTTCAACACCACGGGAACTGTCAGCCAAGTACAAGGATCCTGTGCTGAGGGATACTCTTCGATTGATGGTGGATCAGATGTGGGACAAGAGAGCGATAGAACTAGTACTGGATCAAAACTCCCGGGGTTGGGGTTTACAATCGCCTTTTTTCTGGTTGCGAAGGCCTCGGGAGGCTGGAGACCGGTACTAGACGTCAGCTCTCTGAACAAATTTGTTCAAAAGGAGAAGTTCTCGATGGAGACTTCTGCCTCAGTCCTTGCGGCGATGCGACAAGGAGATTGGATGGTGTCTCTGGATCTCCAAGACGCCTATTTTCACGTCCCGATCCACCCTTCATCGAAGAAGTACCTCCGTTTCATGACGGGGGGAAGGATCTTTCAGTTCAGAGCCTTGTGTTTCGGCCTTTCCACAGCTCCTCAGGTCTTCACAAGCCTGATGAAGAATGTGGCGAGGTTTCTTCACCTCAAAGGTGTAAATTTTCTCTCTGTATCTGGACGACTGGCTCATCAGGCCAGATCAGAGAGACAGTGCTTGGAGGACCTTACGTTGTTGACATTAAAACCTGATCAGATCGTTGGGATTACTCGTAAACCTCGAGAAGTCACAGCTGACCCCCAGACAGAACTTAGTCTATCTGGGGATTCAGATGGATCCTCGGGGTTTTCGAGTATTTCCTTCGCAAGAGAGAATCACAAAAGGTTTGCAGAAAGTCTCTCTCTTCTTAGGGAAGGAACAGACTTCGGCGAGGGAATGGCTGAGCCTTCTAGGGACCCTTTCCTCGCTCGAACAGTTCTTCCCACTAGGAAGGCTTCATTTACGCCCACTTCAATTCTTCCTCAAGAGGTCTTGAGTTGAAGACCGGACATCTTTTCAGACGCCTTTCCCATTCCAGTGGAGATGAGACCGCACTTGGAATGGTGGTTGCCCCCTCTGAAGGAGAACAAAGGAATCTCCCTGAAAATCCAGAACCCAGATCTAGTGTTGACTCCGACGCGTCGGAGAAAGGTTGGGGAGCAACATTAGGCTCGAAGGAATGTCAGGCACCTGGGAAGCAGCACAGGTGTCTTGGCACATAAACTGCAAAGAGCTCTTCGCCGTACACCTGGCTCTGAAGAGTCTAGAACCTCTTGTTCGAACAAAGTAGTGCAAGTAAATGTGGACAACACCACAGCACTTGCCTACATTCGGAAACAGGAGGGACTCATTTTGTTCTCTACGAACTTGCAAAAGATCTTCTGCTTTGGACGTCTCAGAGGAATATCTCCCGCTTACAAGGGTTCGTTCAGGGAGAAAGGAAGGTTTGAGGGCGGACAGGCTCAGCAGGAGGAACCAGGTCCCTTCACACAGAGTGGACCCTACACAAAGATGTGTGTCAAGATCTCTGGTCTCTTTGGGGGACTCCTCATGTGGATCTCTTCGCCACATTCATCTCCAAAAGGCTGGCAGTCTTTTGCTCGGTCGTGGAAGACCCCAGAGCTCTGATAGTAGACGCCTTCCTGCTAGACTGGTCTCACGTAGACGTCTACGCTTTTCCTCCGTTCAAAATCCTGGGACTAGTGCTGAAAAAATTTGTGGCTTCAAAGGGACGAGGATGACATTGATAGCCCCCTTTTGGCCGGCACAAGACTGGTTCACGGAGGTGGTGGAGTGGATGGTAGATTTTCCCAGATCCCTCCCAAGAAGGATGGATCTTCTCAAACAGCCACACTTCCAGAGGTATCATCAAAACCTCCCCGCTCTCGCTCTGACTGCCTTTCGACTATCGAAAGACTCGTCAGAGCGAGAGGGTTTTCTCGTAAAGTTGCAAGCGCGATCGCGAGAGCCCGCAGAACCTCCACTAGACAAGTATATCAGTCCAAGTGGGAGGTTTTTAGAGGGTGGTGCAGAACTAAGAAGTTGTCCTCCTCCACTACCTCTGTAGCGGAAATTGCGGATTTCCTTCTATTCCTGAGAGAAGAATCCCATCTAGCTGTATCCACAATAAAGGGATATAGAAGTATGCTTTCGGCAGTCTTCAGGAATAGAGGATTAGATCTGGCAGATAACAAGGATCTCCACAATCTCATAAGATCCTTTGAGACTACGAAGTCTAAGGAACCGGTCCCTCCTAACTGGAACCTAGATGTGGTACTCAAGTTCCTGTCATCCGAAAGGTTCGAACCTCCTCATCTGGCGTCGTTTCGAGACATCACTAGGAAATGCCTATTCCTATTATCTTTAGCTACGGCAAAGAGAATTAGTGAATTATATGCTCTGGAGGATAAAGTAGGATTCAAGGGAGACTCAGCTATTTGCTCGTTTAAAACCCTGTTTTTAGCTAAAAACGAGAATCCCACGAATCCCTGGCCTAAGTCCTTCGAGGTTAAAGGCTTATCGAGTCTCGTAGGCAGAGAAGCAGAGAGGTCTCTATGTCCTGTAAGAGCTCTAAAATTCTACCTTCAGAGAAAACACCAGATGGGAGGCTCTAGACAAGGTCTTTGGTGCGCGGTAAAAGACCCCACAAGACTGATGTCCAAGAATGCTCTTGCATTCTTTGTGAGAAACGTCATTACAGACGCGCATAAGTTCTGTCCTGACGAAGAGTTCCGACTGTTGAGAGTGAAAGCTCATGAAGTGAGAGCAGTAGCGACGTCTCTCGTTTCAAAATAATATGTCACTTAGAAACATCATAGATACGACATTTTGGAGATGCAACTCAGTATTTGCATCTCATTACTTGAGAGACGTTCGTGTGACCTATGAGAAATGTTTTTCTCTGGGTCCTTTCGTATCGGCGGATACGATCCTGGGTATGGGAGCCAACACCAATCCTTAAGTATATACTTACCTTCTTTTTAGATATGTTCTAGTCTCTCTTCTAACAAAAAGGACTTGGTGCCGCACGGGCGGCCGTCTCTGTTGTTCAGTAAGAAACTCTTGTGATAACTGATTAGATGAGTATAAATGTTTTTTTGAAATTTATGTATGTGTGCGTATTGTGCTTTTTGAGTTATGGTTGTTGTGAAGAGTTCGGGGGATAACTCGGAAACCAATCGTTTATTTCTAACATTGTGGTAGGATCAGGTGGTCGGGATTGGTTGTATGCTCCTTCATAAGGTGTATTGTCATATAAGTGGATCAGCACCCATTGACAAAGTCCTTTCAGGCTCTGCGACCCGTAAGCGGATAAGACCCCATCGGCAGACCCACAAGAACTCTTGGCCATAGATCATATATCTCGCTAAAGTTTCTTGAGGTGATGCAGACTACTGGGCAAACACCCACGAAGTCTACCACCTATCAGGTAGGAACCAAGGTTTTATTTATACCTACAACATATGTTGTTTACCTGTCTATTCCAGAATTAGCTGTCTCTTACCCTCCACCAAAGGGTGCCAGTCAGCTAAGTATATATCTGACAGGTAAGTTGATTGTATGAAAATGATATTGTTATGATACAATAAAGTTTCATACATACTTACCTGGCAGATATCTACGATTATGGCCCACCCAGCCTCCCCGCAGGAGACAGGTGGAAGAGAGAAAATATGATAGAAAATGGGAATGGTTCCTAGTCCTGCCGCCCAGGGCAGGCCGGTAGATCACCTGACCTACCTGTAGCGAGTGGCGACGGAGTCTTAGCTAAGTATATATCTGCCAGGTAAGTATGTATGAAACTTTATTGTATCATAACAATATCATTTGTTCATGAAACTTACCTGTCAGATATATATATAGCTGTATTTTCTGAAGTCCGACAGAATTTTAAAAACTTCCGACACACGCAGTGGTCGGCCAGGTGGTTAGTACCCATTCCCGCCGCTGGGAGGCGGGTATCAGGAACCATTCCCATTTTCTATTCATAATTTTTCTGTCGCCGGTGCTGAAAACACCTGTTTTCAGTACCTCCGTCTTAGGATTTTGGAAACTTCATTGCCGCTAAGTATCCTAATTGTCTTTTGATTTATTTACTTGGATTTGTGGCTAGGCATACGCTATCTTAAATTGATTTGAATTTGATTCATTTTTGCATAAAATATCTGAATCTAGTTAGGCTAGTTTCAGACGGGGTTGTCTGCAAAGATAGGGTGTGGCTACCGAAAGCTTCGGTAGATCCGCACTTGGTATGTACGAGGGGTATGGGTCTTGCTTCTTTGTTGAGATTTGTCATGTAGGAGTGTGAGACTTTGTCTATTCCGTAAGGAAGACGTAGATTAGTAGTACGCAATTAATCAGAAAAACATGTTAATTCTGTAAGGAAGACGTATGATTGTATGTACGCAATTAATCAGTAACAAAAAGTCAGGGTAGTGAACCTGCTAACCTTCCTGTAGACTTTATTTTGCCTAACCCTGTAGTATGGCCTACGGGCTATGAATATGTCTACGAGAGGTGCTCGCTCTCCTTCATTGCTGTGAAGTGCTACTTCTGTAATTGTTACTCCTAACCCTGCAGTGTGCCTTCGGGCCCTAAGCAGTGTCTGTAGAGAAATTGCCCTTTCTCTGATACTCTTTCGATTCGTAACTTAGAATCGAAAGTGCTTGCTTAGAGAGTAAAACAGTGAAGTGCAGAAGTGCAGTGATACCCCTTGTGTAGTGGAGGGTGACGTCAGATCGGCCTCGTTTCGCCTCTAGGCCGGGACCATCTGCTTGACTCCCAGGACCCAGGGAGGGAGCATGTCGAAAGCCTAAGGAGGGTTACAAGGAACCCCCACCGAATCTGGCGTGCCTTCGGCAGTTTCTGATGAAAATCCCCAGACTGCCAAAGTGCGTTGCGCGTGCACGAATCCTGAAAGATTGCTTCTCGTCCTCCGAAGCGTCCGCCCCGTGCAGGGTTGGAGCTTTCGGAAGGACTCGCGCCCTCTAAATAGAAGCTTTATAGAAGAGGACGCTTCACGTCCTCTCTCTCTCTCTCTCGTTATGCGTTTCAGTGAGAAGTAAGAAGGCGAACGTCGCCTGAACTCGTGTCCGTCTTTCCACCGAGAAATACGTAAAAGAAGTCATAGTAGCAGGAAGCTTTTGAGAGCGGACGCCTGGGACGCTCGGATGGACTCCAGGCGCGCGCGGGTGCACGCCAAGCGCGCGCCAGTGGACGCCGAGCGCGTGCGCGCCAGTGGACGCCGAGCGCGCGCGCCAGTGGACGCCGCTAGCGCTGCGCGCCAGTGGACGCCGAGCGCGCTCCAGTGGACGCCGAGAGCGCGCCAGTGGACGCCGAGCGTGCACCAGCGCATGCCAGGTGTGTCGCTGGCTGAACGTTTCTGTTGAACTCTTCAAGCTCTTGTTTCAGATTTGGGCCTAAAGAATTTTTACTTCTACCTTCGGTGATACCTTCTACCTCACCTGCAAAGAATGTGAAGTAGGCAGTGCTTCGGAGGAAGCTTAAAGTGAACAGACAACTTCTTCAAAACCCAGCAAGACATCGGGTTTCGTGAATTCAAGAGGTCTCTGTCAATTAATATTGCTTTTCGCATAGGTGGATGGAGTTAAGGAAAGCTCAAGGGAAGATCTCGTTTGCTCTACCGCAACCTTTGCCATTCTGCCAATAAATTTAAGTTGCCACTACCGCAGTCAAGACTTTGCGATAAGGCAGTTACGGGTTATGTAAGGCTCGATGTCCTGCACGTCAGGACTCTCGCAACGTTCAGTAGGATTCTTGCAAAGGCACTTATCAAAAGGACGCTCTTCAGGGAAAGCGCAAGACAGGACTTCCTTTGCCATACTGCCAATAAATTTTAAGCTTTAGCAGGCATTAGTTGTGATACGTGAGAGGAAGCTGGTTGGAGAGTTTCTTCCTCTTCCCAGGATAATTTTGCAAGCTTTTTAGCCCATCTGAAAGGGTTTTTTCAGATGATAGATTTTATTAGTTTCTAGTCGGACTACGCTGCCGAATTGAACATCGTCGTTCTACCTGCCGTAAGCCCAGTCTCTTAACAGGATTCTTGGCCCATTCCGCGTTTGAGACGGGAATCGGAAAAATTAAATGCTTGACTTCCTGGATTACGTTTTGTCAATTCAGTGACTTTCCCCCATTGACAATATACTTTCGTTTTGTCAAGTAAGTGGGTATCCCCTCATTGACAAAATATCTCTTTGTCCCGTAAATGGGTTAGTTCTCATTGACAAACATCTCATTAACTTGATATTGCGTAAGCGAATAAGCTCTGATTGACAAGATTTGGAAGAGCTCTCATTCGTCATTCGCAGACTCGTACAAGAAATAGACTTGTAGACTACGTCAATGAACGCTTATGTCCAATAAACATAAGAAGCTTGAGCTGACTGCTTCGATTCTCTTAAGTTTTGTTCATGAAACTTGCCTGTCAGATATGTATGTAGCTGTATTTCCGAATTCAGCTATATATATGTCTGACCAGGTAAGTATGAACAAACTTTATTGTGATATAATTTCATATTTTGCCTTGCGTTATTTTACTTCTGGTTGGTTCAAGTCATATACGCTTGCTGTAGTTACCTCTTCTTGGATGGCAACCGAGAGGTCTATTGTCTATTTTAAGGACATTTAATCGTTACTCCCTGCAGCCTTCCAGGAGTTTCCGATTTATCTTTTACCGTTGTATGGTAGTATTCTGACGACACAACGCATCTATATATTTAGCGTTTTTCTGTTTCGCTTAAATATACCAGCTGAGAGTCTTTCTGCTCAAAAACAAAAAAAACGGACGGAACCTATTTCTTCGTAGAATAGGGTAGCTGGCAACCCAGACATAAAGTTTAAGAGACGACGTTTCGTAAGCTGCTGGCTGCTGCTGTCACGCTGTGTCTGTCCTCCAGTCCAAACCGAGCCCAGTAAACAGATCGTGCGCTGTCATGCGCTGTAGGTTACGTCTCTCTCTCCTGCGGGATTGACTGACTAACCGTATCTTTGTGCTGACGGTTACGTCTCTCCTGCGGGATTGACTGACTAAACTGTATCTCTGTCCTACAATCACGGACTTTAGCCTAAGATTGAGGGGATTTCTTAACGTGAATGAATAAACGTTGCATTCGTTTTTTGCCTTACTATGTTCAACAGAGTTATCTCTTAATCCTTTCGGTGCTCGTTACCGCACGGTATGGAACTACGAGTCTACCGCAACATTGCACTTTTATTTATTTGCTCTCCTGCTTAGGCAAAGCGCAGCCTTATTAGGGAAGTAAGCATACTCGGGAGGGAATGGATTGAGCTTGCTGGGGACCATTTCCTTCCTGAAGAAGTTTGTTTTTTCCCCGAATAGACTGCAATTCAGACCACAGTTTTTTCCTACCGGGAGGGAAACTGAAAATATTATTCTAGATCTAGGAATGATTCTGAACATCTCTCAGTGCGGTGATAGAAAGAAGGTGCCGGACATCTGGATAGGGTTTCAGATGTCCTGGATCTTAATCTGAAAGAAGTAAAAGCGATTCGGTAGTCCCTCCAGTCCTCGAAACGAGTTTTTGGGAACCAGTGGTCCAGATCAACTCTGATATTCCACAGCTCTCTCATATCTTAAGAAGTATCTTCTCTCGGTCCTTGTTCGAGTTTACGAGAAAGAGCCTATTATAACAACAGGCGTAGAATGTACGATCCTCTACAGGTTCGTTACAGGATTGCAAAAGTCTGTACGAATCGTCTCGATCGACGGCAGCAACTATTCACTTCCGAGTGGAATCTTTCTTTAGAAGTAAGTTGAGAGTTGTGTAGACTTTAGGGACGCCCTTTCATTCTTCTCTTCGATATGTTGAGGACGAAGAGGCTTCTTCTTCTCTGCTCCCTTATTCTCGATCCGGGATCGGTACCATTAAACGCCATCCTATGATGATTGAACGGGAATGGATGTTTAGTCCTCTTTTTTCCCCTTTTTTCAATCGCTTAGGATGTAATAAGAGGATTTATGACGTCACAGGGAGCGACAATGACGCTGATCGCCCCATGTTGGCCTTCAGGATCCTGGATTACAGAGGTCACCACTTCCTAGTTCACTTTCCAAGGACCTTTTCCGAGAGAGTCGGTCTACTCTAACTCGAAAGGTACCTATAACCTCTCTCGCTCTGAGTCTGACTACGTTCAGACTATCGAGATGTTGACAGGAATAAGATTACCGTCTTCCATTTCCGTCTGAAGAATGGGATAAGCTGGCAGTCACAACTATTAAAGAATATGCAAATATGTTGTTGACTGGCTTTGGGCTCAGAGATTTGCGTCTGTCAAACAACAAAGCCCTTCACGATCTTTGAGTTCTGTGGAATCTCGAACTCGCTCACCATCTACTTTTTGTCTCACCTGTTTTTCTCGGAGTCAGACACTCGTGCGAGATCAGGCGACATATAGTAGCCCTGAGTTTCTTGTTGACGAAGTCGGTTGCGTTTATACACCCCCGATGATCGTGTAACTGAGACCAGGTTGGACTGTCAGGCATTTCTTCCTTCGGGACTGAATCGCCTTTTTGCTCCTCGCTCCTTTCTCCTGGCACCAGAAGCTCGAGTCAGGAGTTGATTCGCTGACGACGTTGGGTTGCGTTGATACACCCCCAAGGTTTGCTTAGATTGAATCGCCCAGGCAATCCAGACACTCATCCTTCAGCGAAGAATAGTGCCTTATGGTCTTCAGGGTACAGCCTATCTGTCCTTGATTCGTCTGACTGGTCAACTGGTCGTCACCTGACTTTAGTACAGACGGACTGACTGTGCATGTCCAGATCGAAGCTTTCAATATGGAACTTAGACGTAGTCTGAAGTTCTTGATGTCAAAGCATTCGAACCTCTCCTACCTGTTAACTTCTTGCATGTGATCAGGAAGGCCTTCTTCTAACCACCCTAGATACGACAAAGAGGGTTAGTGAAATTTTAAGCCATCGTCACAAGTTTTGGCTTTAGAGACAAGGCGGTGTGCTCTCTAAGCCTTCCGTTGTGGCCTAAGAATGGAAACCCGTTTTGTCCTTGGGCCAGGAGCTTGGAAGCAAGGATGGCACAAGTTAGTGGGGGCAGGAGCCAGAGAGAGTCCGTGCCCTGTCGGGTCTCTCAAGTTTTATCTACATAAAACTCAAGAAAGTCGAAGTCATTCAGGCAATCTGCAGTGTTCCGAAAAAGACCAGACTTGCCCTTATCGAAGAACACCCTGGCTTTAGTGTTAAGGAGTTCTTTTAAAAATGCTCCTTCATTGTGTTTGCACAAAGATTTGAAATCTTTTTATCTGAATGCTCACGAGGTGAGGGCGCGGCCTCGGAAGCATTTCAACAGAGCATGGCACTTAGCAACATCCTGAGTACCATGTTTTAGCGAAGCAACTCTGTGTTCACTTCACACTCCCTGCGAGATGTGAAGATGGCATATGAGATCTGCTGCTCGCTAGGGACCATACGTGTCTGCAGACACAATCTTGGGGGCAAGAAGTACCACTCATCCTATCCTGTAGAAAATGGTTAGGAAGAGCTCTTAATTTAGTTGTTGAGTCGCCGACAACGGCGACTTCTTAACTCTTAAGCCTTAGTTAAAACACCTTAACTTTGGCTAGGTTGGTCAGGTGGTGATATATATATATATAGTATATATATATATATATATATATATATATATATATATATATATATATATATTTATTTTACTTCTTGAACCCTCATGGTATGGTCAATATGGTCTAGTCACGTCGTGGTCTCGCCCCTGTTGACAGATCATCTGGAGTGCACCAGCTATATAGGTCTCTACGCTGGCAACTCTAGTAGCACAAGCAGACTACGTGGCAGTAACCACGAAGCCAGCTATGCTAACAGGTGGAACCAAGATGTAAATCATCTGCATGCATTTGTTTCCCAAAATCCTTCTATTCTGTCCCTTCCCACCTCCAAAGGTGGGATTCAGCTATATATATATCTGACAGGTAAGTTTCATGAACAAAATGATATTGTTATGATACAATAAAGTTTGTTCATACTTACCTGGCAGATATATATAATCAAGTACCCACCCACCTCCCCTCAGGGGACAGTGGAAATAAAAATTATGAATAGAAAATGGGAATGGTTCCTGATACCGCCCTAACAGCGGCGGGAATGGGTACTAACCACCTGGCCGACCACTGCGTGTGTCGGAAGTTTTTAAAATTCTGTCGGACTTCAGAAAATACAGCTATTTATATATCTGCCAGGTAAGTATGAACAAACTTTATTGTATCATAACAATATCATTTTCTTATCTAACCCCCATATAAGGGAAAAGCTGAGGTAAAGATATTTATTATGGTGGTGATATTGTTGTTTGTTTTAACAGTTTAAATTCTTCATTAGAAATTTTAGTTTGCAGTATTTTTTATGACTTTTTACATCACATGTACTATATTCTCAGGTCCTGTAGGTGGGATTCAACTTATCAAGAATCATGGATCTTCATGCTACAGCACATTGGCTGAAGTGGAGGGTATTTCAGCTCCACGGACTTTTGTTCAGCAACCAGTAAGTTATTTTTTTAAGATATGAAAGCTTATAGGTAATTCTTTGTGCTTTCTATCTGTATCTTTTGCATATCTTGTCTCCCAAAACACTGTAATATACATCTAAGTGTGAATCTGCTAAATTTACCCAGCATTGTTGTATGCTCATTTTGAGTACTATATAGTGAATGTAACCATGTGCTGTAATTAGGAAAAAAAATTACAATAGGTTATTTCTTCAAACAAATTCATCATTACTATAGTAACCACTTTTGTGGTCTTCAAGTGTTCTCAGACACTGCAAACTTAAGTCCAGAGGATTATCATTAACTAGTGTGTAAGCTGTTGTTGGACACCCCAGTAACATCCATCATTGGTGTCACTTATGGAACTGAGAGAAGGAAAACACTGAGGGGCTAGGAAGCAGGAACTCTGTTTATGAGTGATGGGTTTGTACAAAAGGGATTTTGACGTAGGAAAAATCTATTTCTGGGCAAAGGACCCGTGTAGCCCAGTGAAATAGGTTCCTTTAGCACTATTTCTAAGGTAATTTTAAATAAAAAAAAATTTTGTGATTCATCCAATCCCATCATTCATTGTGCCTGAATCTCAAATGTAGGGGAGAGATTTAAATTGTTGATTGCCCTGGGGTGATAACTGACAAGGGGAGAATTCAGAAGTGTTTTTGATGACTGAATAGTTCAGGGACCACCATTCACAGAAGACGGCTGCTAATAGCAGTGGAAGTCTTTAGTCCTGAGGATGCCATGAGTGAATAAAACAAATGCAGGAAGATTTAAGAAGATGATTATGATGGCACCTGTCAACCCTCCCTAATAGGTAAATTTTGGCCTGCTCCAACTACTAGTCCCACCAAATAAGTATTTTTATTTATACATTGAAACAGTAAATTATCATGGGTTTAGAAGAAAAGAAGAGGAAAGTAGGTATAAAAACAACAAGAAAAGAGTTAGGATCAGCATTCATTTAACCAGAAAGCTTATAAGGGGCCTTATTCCATTTACCTTAGATATTTTGTGTATGAAAGATGAGTTTCATACATTCAACTTCCTTGACAGATATATACTTAGCCAAGACTCCGTCTTCTCTGACAGAAATTCGAATTTCGCGGCACACGCTACAGGTAGGTAGGTCAGGTGATCTACCGTCCCGCCGCTGGGTGGCAGGAATAGGAACCATTACCTTCTAGAACCAGATTTTTCTCTGTCGCCGTATTGTAAACAACCGTTTGCGGTTACCTACCTGACTTGATTTCATGTTTCATCGGCCATTTTTTTTCGATCTTCTGGGCTGTCTTTTGCAGGGAAGTACTGGGTCTTTGGTTCGGCATACGCTTTTATTAACTTTTTAATAAAAATTGACTTCGAAAATTTCGAAGAATTTATGAAGTGTAACTACCGAAGTTTTTGGTAGACACTCATATAGTTTGCAAGAAAGGGAAATATTAATATTTATTCATTAATACGTGTAATAAGTGTTAGAACTTGATTGAGGAAATATAAAACTCTAACTTCCTACTTTAGGAAGTCAGAAAAGCATATAACTTTTTACGCTTCCTTTAGAAGCTTTAATAGCTCTCGTGCTAGCGAGCAGTTAGAGTAGAGTATTAAAAGTAATAGTAGTTTTGGCATCCTCATCTCCTTCTTACTCCACAGAATCTACAAATTAATAAATTTGAAGATAAATGGATGTAGCTCAAAATGCGAGCTCTTATAAGGTAAGAAGTGAATTTAGTGTTCCCAGTGCAGTGGAGGGTGCGTTCTGATCGGCTCTGTTTCTCTCCCAGGTCTAGACCGCTTCCAAGCTCCCTGGCCCAGAGGAGAAGTTAAGTCGAAAGCCTTACGGAGGTTATGGAGAATCCCCACCGATCAGGCGTCCCCTCGGTAGGATCTGTAGAACGTCCCAGACTGCCAAGTTCGCCATTGGAAAGGCGTCCTAAAATAGTGGAGGGTGCGTCCGATCGGCTCTGTCTCGCTCTCAGGCCTAGATCTCTTCCAAGCTCACAAGCCCAGAGGAGAGGGAAAGTCGAAAGCCTTTCGGAGGTTATGGAGTATCCCCTCCGATCGGGCGTCCCCTCGGCAGGATCTGTAAGACGTCCCAGACTGCCAGGGATAGCCATTGGAAAGGCATCCTTCAAAAAGTGCGTCTCTTCTTCCGTTTCTTCATCTTACGTCCGAAAAGACGAAGAATGTACATGTTTGGAGTTCGGGCGATCTAGCGCGTTCTCTGAAAACTAAGAGAATACTGAGCGCCAACTGGACTACAAGCGAAGAGCCAGCCAGGAAGCAGCGTTCCAACAAGCAAGCGCGAGCCACGTTCCAACAGCCAGCAGCGAGCCGCGTTCCAACAGACTAGCGCAAGCCGCGTTCCTACCGACAAACGCGAGCCACGTTCCAGCAACTGAGCACGAGCCGCATTCCAGAAAATTTTTCTTGGCGCAAGGCGCCTTCAAAGAGAAAACAGACGGCTAGACCGAGGAGCCTTATAGTAGAGTGGCAATCAGAAGGATCCTTCCATTGAACGTTTACGGGCAAGAGGCTCCTAAAAGGAGACTAGTAGGCGCTCGGAACTATCAGGGCGCACGGGACCTTCCACGCAAGCGGAACGTTCCAGGAGCGAGTCTCGTTTCTAGCGTGCGGAACATTCCAGGCGCGCGGAACTATCCAGACGCCAGAATATTCCAAAATCTTCTTTTGAGAGAGAGGTCAGTCGCGAGGCTCCTCTTTGAGTTTTTAACTTGAGCAACTTTCCCCTGGCAAAGGTGCAAGATGTCGCACAGGCAGCCGTCGCTTTTGTCAGAAGGATTCTGATACTAAGAGAAGCCCTTTTTCATTATTCAGAAGACTCCTGTGTTAGGCAGTTCCTCTCAATGCGGACTCTCTCCTTCATTCATGCTCTTCCCTTGTTATGAGGAGGCAAGAGCTTTGGGAGTTTTTTATTAATAAGAATCTCATCGACGTTTGGGTATGATGGCGGATAGGAAATATCTACTTCCTTCCGTAAACCCTAGAGATGAACAGGAATTCTGTCTCTTCCGCGATTTATGAGGAAATCACGAAGATTTAAAGAGTTCCTGGATTAACTTCCTTCCTTAAGGAGATATATATACTCTTTTGTTCATGAAACTTACCTGTCAGATATATATAGCTGTATTTCTGAAGTCCGACAGAATTTTAAAAACTTCCGACACACGCAGTGTCGGCCAGGTGGTTAGTACCCATTCCCGCCGCTGGGAGGCGGGTATCAGGAACCATTCCCATTTTCTATTCATAATTTTTCTGTCGCTGGTGCTGAAAACACCTGTTTTTCAGTACCTCCGTCTTAGGATTTTGGAAACTTCATTGCCACTAAGTATCCTAATTGTCTTTTGATTTATTTACTTGGATTTGTGGGATTTGTGGCTAGGCATACGCTATCTAAATGATTGAATTTGATTCATTTTTGCATAAAATATCTGAATCTAGTTAGGCTAGTTTCAGACGGGGTTGTCTGCAAAGATAGGGTGTGGCTACCGAAAGCTTCGTTAGATCCGCACTTGGTATGTACGAGGGGTATGGGTCTTGCTTCTTTGTTGAGATTTGTCATGTAAGGAGTGTGAGACTTTGGTCTATTCCGTAAGGAAGACGTATGATTCGTATGTACGCAATTAATTCATTAACATGTCTAATTCCGTAAGGAAGACGTATGATTCGTATGTACGCAATTAATCAGTAACTAAAGTCAGGGTAGTTGAACCTGCTAACCTTCCTGTAGACTTTATTTTGCCTAACCCTGTAGTATGGCCTACGGGGGGGGGGGCTATGAATATGTCTACGAGAGGTGCTCGCTCTCCTTCATTGCTGTGAAGTGCTACTTCTGTAATTGTTACTCCTAACCCTGCAGTGTTGCCTTCGGGCCCTAAGCAGTGTCTGTAGAGGAATTGCCCTTTCTCTGATACTCTTTCGATTCGTATCTTAGAATCGAAAGTGCTTGCTTTAGAGAGTAAAAGTGAAGTGCAGAAGTGCAGTGATACCCCTTGTGTAGTGGAGGGTGCGTCAGATCGGCCTCGTTTCGCCTCTAGGCCGGGACTCTGCTTGACTCCCAGGACCTGGGGAGGGAGCATGTCGAAAGCCGAAGGAGGGTTACAAGGAACCCCCACCGATCTGGCGTGCCTTCGGCAGTTACTGATGAAAATCCCCCAGACTGCCAAAAGTGCGTGCGCGTGCACGAATCCTGAAAGTTGCTTCTCGTCCTCTGAAGCGTCCTCTCTCCGTGCAGGGGTTTGGAGCTTTCGGAAGGACTCGCGCCCTCTAAATAGAAGCTTTATAGAAGAGGACGCTTCACGTCCTCTCTCTCTCTCGTTATGCGTTTCAGTGAGAAGTAAGAAGGCGAACGTTCGCCTGAACTCGTGTCCGTCTTTCCACCGAGAAATACGTAAAAGAAGTCATAGTAGCAGGAAGCTTTTGAGAGCGGACGCCTGGGACGCTTCGGATGGACTCCAGGCGCGCGCGAGTGCACGAACCAAGCGCGCTCCGTGCGCGCCAGTGGACGCCGAGCGCGCTCCAGTGGACGCCGAGCGTGCACCAGCGCACGCCAGGTGTGTCGCCTGGCTGAACGTTTCTGTTGAACTCTTCAAGCTCTTGTTTCAGATTTGGGCCTAAAGAATTTTTTACCTCTACCTTCGGTGATACCTTCTACCTCACCTGCAAAGAATGTGAAGTAGGCAGTGCTTCGGAGGAAGCTTAAAGTGAACAGACAACTTCTTCTTCGAAACCCAGCAAGACATCGGGTTTCGTGGGGAATTCAAGAGGTCTCTGTCAATTAATATTGCTTTTCGCATAGGTGGATGGAGTTAAGGAAGATCTCGTTTGCTCTACCGCAACCTTTGCCATTCTGCCAATAAATTTAAGTTGCCACTACCGCAGTCAAGACTTTGCGCTAAGGCAGTACGGGTTATGTAAGGCTCGATGTCCTGCACGTCAGGACTCTCGGCAACGTTCAGTAGGATTCTTGCAAAGGCACTCATCAAAAGGACGCTCTTCAGGAAAGCGCAAGACAGGACTTCCTTTGCCATACTGGTTGGAGAGTTTCTTCCTCTTCCCAGGATAATTTTCCAAGCTTTTTACCCCATCTGAAAGGGTTTTTCAGATGATAGATTTTGTTAGTTTCTAGTCGGGACTGTACGCTGCCGAATTGAACATCGTCGTCCTACTTGCCGTAAGCCCAGTCTCTTTAACAGGATTCTTGCCCCTTCCTCGTTTGAGACGGGAATCGGAAAAATTAAATGCTCGACTCCCTGGATTACGTTTTGTCAATTCAGTGACTTCCCCATTGACAATATACTTTCGTTTTGTCAAGTAAGTGGGTATCCCTCTTTGACAAAATATCTCTTTGTCCCGTAAATGGGTTAGTTCTCATGACAAACATCTATTAACTTGATATTGCGTAAGCGAATAAGCTCTTATTGACAAGATTCGGAAGAGCTCTCATTCGTCATTCGCAGACTCGTACAGAAATAGACTTGTAGACTACCGTCAATGAACGCTTATGTCCAATAACATAAGCTTGAGCTGACTGCTTCGACTGCTTCGATTCTCTTAAGTTTTGTTCATGAACTTGCCTGTCAGATATGTATGTAGCTGTATTTCCGAATTCAGCTATATATTATGTCTGCCAGGTAAGTAGGAACAAACTTTATTGTGATATAATTTCATTTTTTGCCTTGCGTTATTTTACTTTGGTTGGTTCAAGTCATATACGCTTGCTGTAGTTACCTCTTCGGATGGCAACCGAGAGGTCTGTTGTCTATTTTAAGGACATTTAATCGTTACTCTCTGCAGCCTAACAGGAGTTTCCGATTTATCTTTTACCGTTGTATGGTAGTGTTCTGACGACACAAACGCATCTATATATTTAGCGTTTTCTGTTTCGCTTAAATATACCAGCTTGAGAGTCGTTCTGCTCAAAAAATAACGGACCTATTTCTTCGTAGAATAGGGTAGCTGGCAACCCAGACATAAAGTTAAGAGACGACGTTCGTAAGCTGCTTGCTGCTGCTGTCACGCTGTCTGTCCCTCCATCCAACCGAGCCAGTATTCAGTGACAGATCGTGCGCTGTCATGCGCGGTAGGTTACGTCTCTCTCTCCTGCGGGATTGACTGACTAACCGATCTCTGTGCTGACGGTTTACGTCTCTCCTGCGGGATTGACTGACTAACTGTATCTGTCCTACAATCACGGACTTTAGCCTAAGATTGAGGGATTTCTTACGTGAATGAATAAACGTTGCATTCGTTTTGCCTTACTATGTTCAACAGAGTTATCTCTTAATCCTTTCGGTGCTCGTTACCGCACGGTATGGAACTACGAGTCTACCGCAACATTGCACTTTTATTTGCTCTCCCTGCTTAGGCAAAGCGCAGCCTTCTAGGGAAGTAAGCATACTCGGGGAGGGAATGGATGAGCTTGCTGGGGACCATTTCCTTCCTGAAGAAGTTTGTTTCCCGAATAGACTGCAATTCAGACCACATTTTTTTCCTACGGGAAACTGAATATTATTCAAGATCTAGCAATGATTCTGAACATCTCTCTGCGTCTATCACCTGAGGTGATAGAAAGAAGGTGCCGGACATCTGGATAGGGTTTCAGATGTCCTGGATCTTAATCTGAAAGAAGTAAAAGCGATTCGGTAGTCCTCCAGTCCTCGAAACGATTTTTGGGAACCAGTGGTCCAGATCAACTCTGATATTCCACAGCTCTCTCATATCTTAAGAAGTATCTTCTCTCGGCCCTTGTTCGAGTTTACGAGAAAGAGCCTATTATAACAACAGGCAGTAAAATGTAACGATCCTCTACAGGTTCGCTTACAGGATTGCAAAAGTCCGTACGAATCGCTCGATCGACGGCAGCAATTATTCACTTCCGAGTGGAATCTTTCTTTAGAAGTAAGTTGAGAGTTGTGTAGACTTTAGGGACGCCCTTTCATTCTTCTCTTCGATATGTTGAGGACGAAGAGGCGGCTTCTTCTCTGCTCCCTTATTCTCGATCCCGGGATCGGTACCATGAAACGCCATCCTATGATATTGAACGGGGATGGATGTTTAGTCTCTTTTTCCCCTTTTTCAATCGCTTAGGAAATGTATAAGAGGATTTATGACGTCACAGGAGCGACAATGACGCTGATCGCCCCATGTTGGCCTTCAGAATCCTGGATTCACAGAGGTCACATATTTCCTAGTTCACTTTCCAAGGACCTTTTCCGAGAGAGTCGGTCTACTCTAACTCGAAAGGTACCTATAACCTCTCCGCTCTGAGTCTGACTACGTTCAGACTATCGAGAGGTTGACAGGATAAGATTACCGTCTTCCTTTTCCGTCTGAGAATGGGATAAGCTGGCAGTCACAACTATTAAAGAATATGCAAATATGTTGTTGACGCCTTGGGCTCAGAGATTTGCGTCTGTCAAACAACAAAGCCCTTCACGATTTTTGAGTTCTGTGGAATCTCGAAACTCGCTCACCATCTACTTTTTGTCTCACCTGTTTTCTCGGAGTCAGACACTCGTGCGAGATCAGGCGACATATAGTAGCCCTGAGTTTCTTGTGACGAAGTCAGTTGCGTTTATACACCCCCGATGATCGTGTAACATGAGACCAGGTTGGACTGTCAGGCATTCTTCCTTCGGGACTGAATCGCCTTTTTGCTCCTCGCTCCTTTCTCTGGCACCAGAAGCTCGAGTCAGTTGATTCGCTGACGACGTTGGGTTGCGTTGATACACCCCCCAAGGTTTTGCTTAGATTGAATCGCCCAGGCAGTCCAGACACTCATTCTTCAGCGAAGAATAGTGCCTTATGGTCTTCAGGGTACAGCCTTGCTGTCCTTGATTCGTCTGACTGGTCTACTGGTCGGTCACCTGACTTTAGTACAGACGGACTGACTGTGCATGTCCAGATCGAAGCTTTCAATATGGAACTTAGACGTAGTCTGAAGTTCTTGATGTTAAAGCATTCGAACCTCTCCTACCTGTTAACTTTTTGCATGTGATCAGGAAGGCCTTCTTCTAACCACCCTAGATACGACAAAGAGGGTTAGTGAAATTTTAAGCCATCGTCACAGTTTTGGCTTTAGAGAAGACAAGGCGGTGTGCTCTCTAAGCCTTCCGTTGTGGCCTAAGAATGGAAACCCGTTTTGTCCTTGGGCCAAGAAGCTTGGAAGCAAGGATGGCACAAGTTAGTGGGCAGGAGCCAGAGAGAGTCCTGTGCCCTGTCGGTCTCTCAAGTTTTATCTACATAAAACTCAAGAACAAAGTCGAAGTCATTTGGGCAATCTGCATTGTTCCGAAAAGACCAGACTTGCCCATATCGAAGAACACCCTGGCTTTATGTGTTAAGGAGTTCTTTCAAAAATGCTCCTTCATTGTGTTTGCACAAAGATTTGAAATCTTTTTTATCTAAATGCTCACGAGGTGAGGGCGCGGCCTCGGAAGCATTTCAACAGAGCATGGCACTCAGTAACATCCTGAGTGCCATGTTTTAGCGAAGCAACTCTGTGTTCACTTCACACTCCCTGCGAGATGTGAAGAGGCATATGAGATCTGCTGCTCGCTAGGGCCATACGTGTCTGCAGACACAATCTTGGGGCAAGAAGTACCACTCATCCTATCCTGTAGAAAATGGTTAGGAAGAGCTCTTAATTTAGTTGATGAGTCGCCGACAACGGCGACTTCTTAACTCTTAAGCCTTAGTTAAACAACCTTAACTTTGGCTAGGTTGGTCAGGTGGTGATATATATATATATATATATATTTATTTTACTTCTTAGCCCTCATGGTATGGTCAATATGGTCTAGTCACGTCGTGGTCTCGCCCCTGTTGACCCGAATCATCTGGAGTGCCCACCGCTATATAGGTCTCTACCTCGCTGCAAACTCTAGTAGAAACAAGGCGACTTTACGTGGCATAACCACGAAGCCAGCTATGCTAACAGGTGGAACCAAGATGTAAATCATCTGCATGCATTTGTTTCCCAAAATCCTTCTATTCTGTCCCTTCCCACCTCCAAAGGTGGGATTCAGCTATATATATATCTGACAGGTAAGTTTCATGAACAAAATGATATTGTTATGATACAATAAAGTTTGTTCATACTTACCTGGCAGATATATATAATCAAGTACCCACCCACCTCCCTCAGGGGACGTGGAAATAAAAATTATGAATAGAAAATGGGAATGGTTCCTGATACCCGCCTCCCAGCGGCGGGAATGGGTACTAACCACCTGGCCGACCACTGCGTGTGTCGGAAGTTTTTTAAAATTCTGTCGGACTTCAGAAAATACAGCTATATATATATCTGCCAGGTAAGTATGAACAAACTTTATTGTATCATAACAATATCATTTCTATCGTTCTATAAACGAAAAGAATGAAGATAGTAGAAGGTAGTAGAGTATCTGCTGTACGAGAATACGATACTGTCAAATCATAAACACATACTGTAGTTACTTCTTTGCTGTGCAACTCAATTACCAGTATCCTTCTAGGACTTTCCTAGGAAGGACTACGCTTAAAGGGATTGTTAAGACAACACCTACTTAGCTTCTAGATTTATCGAAGTCTTGTTTCGCTTAAATATGCTTTAATAAGAACTTCCTGAAGTTCGATAATAATTTTATAAGATTCCTTTATTGAATGGAGTAGCTGGCAACTCTGGAAGAGTAAGGCCAGACGGCTAACGGAGACTGCTATCGCTTAGACCAACGCAGTACCATGTAGTTGTCGGTCATGAGCGGTCGGTTACATCTCTCTCTCCTGCGGGATGGAATAACTATCCGTATCTCTCCCCTACAATCGTGGTCTTAGCCTCGGGTTGAGGGGGTAGTTAAGCTAACATAAATAAAATATTGTCTGCCTTTTGCTAAGAAGCTTTCAATAAGAGATATTACAACCTTTCAATGCTGTTTACCGTAGGTAACATTATTAAAGGATTCTATTGCAGCAGAACATTATATTATATAATGCTCTCATGCTTACGAAAGCATGGCTTATTAGAGTACCTGCTCAGGAGAAGATGGATGAGTCGGATGGGAAACATTCTCTTCGTGGCAGAAGTTGTTTCCCTGAATGAACTATACTACGTATATAAAAGTTTTTTCCTACTAAGAACGGAATTAACATGTGAAAGGATGTCGGGTACCATAAAGGCACAGATGTTCTGGCACATAACCTAGAAAGAATTAGAAGGAAGCGCCAGTCTGGCGCGAATCGCCAGTCTGGCGCAATGCGCCAGGCTGGCGCAAAATTGCGCCAGAAGCGCCAGCCTGGCGCATTGTTTTAGCGAGTTGTTAACCTAAGAGTCCAGTAGCCTCTCGGACAGCAGGCTCGGTAACTGCAAGATTCGTTCCTGTTTTCGTTACCCATTTAATCGGAAAGGGGTCGCTTACAAGGAACGATGAAATGATTTATTTTAATCACTTAGGCCAATTCCACGACTCTCTCATATCGCAAAGAGCATCGAGAATCTCTTTTTTTCGCCCCTGTTCGCGTTAACAAAATAGAACCTATTTGGAAAACAGACCGATGCAAGATTTTGCATGTCCGTGAGAACCTTCTCGATCGACGATAATAACTGTTAACGTATGTCTAACATTTATTGGAAAAAGTTGTGAGAACCTGCGGAAAGTCTTCTTCATAGATCTCTTAGCAAGGTAGAAGACGAACAGGCTTCCTATAGACTGCTTCCTTTTCCTCGAACCAAGAGAGGTAGCAATATACGCCATCTTTATTTTTTAGAAAGTGTAATAAACTTTAGTCTTTTTTCCCATAAATATAAATTCTTTACAGAATTTAAGATAAAAGGGCGTCAAAGAAAGAGAGGATAATACTTTATGCCTCATTTTGGCCTTAGAGAGGTTGGATTTCAGAGGTCACATTCTTCTCACAGCATGTTTTGGAAGTCTTTTCCAAGAGAGTCTGGATATTCTATCAGCATCTATTATAAATGGACCTTAACAACCTCTCCACTCTGAGTCTGTCTGCATGCAGACTGACCAGAAGTGGACATGAATGAGAGGATTTTTTCAAGGTAAATTACAATAGTCATGGCCAAGACATAGAATTGCTGCAGATCGTGCTAGAGGGAATGAGGAAACTGTCCTCTTCCGATACTTCTGTGAACCACATAGCGGTTTTTTCTTCCCTTTCAGGGGGAAGAATCACCTTTGTATATATCTGCTATCAAAGAACGCAGTAAAAGGCTATACTCTGTCTCTACAAAGGGAATTGGAGATAGCAGAGGATTAAGATCTTCGGGATCTTATACGATACCTCAATATGACAAGAGTAGGATATCATGTACTTCTAATGGGATCTTTTTTGTGGCCACAGATTCCATGTTCTGACAAGATGGAACTGCTCTTCATCAAACTTCTTTGAGAAATTTTTATGAGGGAATTCTTTGTTTCTCTTGGTCCTAAACAACCAAGAAGACAAGTGAATTTTTTTAGCATTGGAATCTCGCATCAGATTCTATGGAGACTAGGCAATGGGTTCTTGCCAGCATAGTATGTCTGGCAAAAGAACTAAAACCCCCTATTCCTGATTCAGTGTTTTCAGATAGAGGTTTCGTTGTCCAGGCAGGGTACTTAAGTTTTCATCTACAGTAGAATGGTTCAAACGTTTGCCTACAGAGTCTTTGGAATGCGATGACGGCTCGAAATGCTTCCCAGAAGGTGTTCAGAGGGATACAATAAAGAGCTAGAAATCAGGAGTCCTCCCAATTTCAGCTCGGAGTCTCCTTCGACTTCCAGGCTTCTTCCCTTCCTTCGGGCAAGGATAGGGAAGATTCTGCAACGAGAAACCCCTTCAACATGTAAGAAGAGATCTCGTGAGCAACGGAAGTATTCAAGAAGGACCCTCCTCGGAGGAAGACTCTTATCTCTCGTACAGTTAGATATCCTATCGTCTACTGGATGTAGCTGACTACAATCACCTCCCCTTGCCGGAGAGGCCAAAGCTCAAAGGGGAAGAACTTCTTCCACCCTTCTCCAGTCTCCTGATAAACTATTGTGGATGTTCAGGACTTTTGGACAATGTAGCGCCAACCAGGTGCCATATGCCAAAACAGGCGTAAAAAACGCCAGAGGCAGACAGCCCCAAGAACACTGTCATTGTCTGATGAGGAGAAAGAGCAGGCCTACAACCTGGCACAGATGTGCTAGAGGCGAACAAATCGGACAGATGAGAGTGTCCGATGTGGACATCGCCAGACATCCTCGAGACTCTACCAAGCTCGAAACTCTGGCAAGTGGGGAGGAGCCAGCCAAGGCGCGAGGCCCCAGCCAGGCGCGAGGCCCCAGCCAGGCACCAGCCAGGCGCAAGCCAGGCTCTAGGCTTCATCCAGAAGAGATCCATTTCAAAGGAAGCCCTGGTCTTCTTCTTTGAAACAAATGTGATCGCTAAGCACTTCATGAATAACTTGATGATTCCTTCAAACAGCTGAGAATTAAAAGCGCTTGAAGTGTGAGCTTTTATGAATTCTTGTTAGTTCCATAACAATGTCGTGAAGGACATATTAGCTGTAACTTATGGAAGATGCAACTCGGGAGTTGACTTCCCTTAGCACGAAGGAGGTCAAGTTGACCTACGAGAGATCCTTCTCTCTTGGTTATACGTGTCTACGGATACGTTGCTGGGATAGGGAGCCGACACTGATCCTTAACTAAGTAAGTTAATTTTTATTTTAACATAGTGTTTTGTTCTTTGGGTTGTTTGAAAGGAGTTTGGGGATAACTCTTCAAATTAAGCACTAACCCTCGTGTTAGGATCAGGTGATCGGGATCGGTGTTGTTCTCCTTAATTATGCCACTAGGCATAGGTGTATTGTCATGTAAGTGGATAAGCCCCCATTGACCAATGACCGATAGATTCTGTCGAGTAAGTGGATAAGACCCCATTGACAGATCTACAAGAACTCTTAGCCATAGGTCACATCCTTGCTGAGGTTCTTGAGACGAAGCAGACTCCTAGCAATAGCTAGGAAGTCAACCCTTCGTCTAAACACATAGGAACCAAGGTTTTATTTATTTATTACCTACAACGTATGTTATTTACCTGTCTAATCAGTGAATAGCTGTCTCTTACCCTCCACCAAAGGGTGCCAATCAGCTAAGTATATATCTGTCAGGGAAGTTGAATGTATGAAAATGATATTATGATACAATAAAGTTTCATACATACTTACCTGGTAGATATATACGATAAATGGCCCACCCATCCTCCCCGCAGGAGACAGGTGGAAGAGAAAAATCTGGTTCTAGAAGGTAATGGTTCCTATTCCTGCCACCCAGCGGCGGGACGGTAGATCACCTGACCTACCTACCTGTAGCATGTGCCGCGAAATTCGAATTTCTGTCAGAGAAGACGAAGTCTTAGCTAAGTATATATCTGCCAGGTAAGTATGTATGAAACTTTATTGTATCATAACAATATCATTTTTGTATTGAAATGTGCTGATTTTTTAAGGATTTTATTATAATGATAGAATGCAATTTTTAGAAGCTGTAAATGAAGTGGTATTTCAAACATCTAACTCACCTGGTAGTTATATATATAGCTTACGTCCCTGACGTCACGACAGAATTTCAAAACTCGCAGCAATCGCCAATTGGGTAGTTAGGTGCACCACCTGTGCGCCCTCTACCCAGGTATGTAGAACCATTCCAACTATTCCTAAGATCTTCCCTGCCGCTCCATTGGTGACATTGTTGGAACTTCGCTCGCTTAGCCCGTGTTTTTTGCAGTTGATTTGGTGAAGTACACTTTGGCTTTGGCTTTTGCTTGATTTGGATTCTTGATTTGGACTTTTCTTGACTTTTGTTTGGATATTGTTGGTTTTGACCCTTGCTTGTTTGATCTCTCTTTTGATAATTCCCAACATGACTGACTCTGCATCGAGTGTGAGAATGTGTGTGAGAGGTTGCAAGACTCGGCTTGCAAAAGCCTCGATAGACCCTCATTCTATTTATAGCAAATGTAGAGGTAAAATTTGTGAGTTGGATGATAGGTGTAATGAATGTGTGGACTTGCCTGAGACTGAATGGATTGAGTATTACTGCTATGTGTGGAAATTAGAGAAAGATAGGATGAGAGCGAAGAGTAATATGTCTCGCTCCTCCAAAGATAGTCAAGGAATAGACAGTTCTCTATCCCTCAATGAACCTTTTGATCCTTCTTCTGTAGTAGCAGTACCAGATCCAACTATGGAAACAGGTAAGAGTCCAACATTAAAGGACATGATGACAGCCATTCAAGCCCTTGGACAACGGGTAGAATCCCTTGCAGAGGATAGGGAGAAATTGTGGTCTAATGTGAGAGATCTGAAAGTGGCTAGTGATATAAAATGTGCAAGTGCAGTGGAGGGTGCGCCCGCTCGGATCTGTCGTGCTCCTAGTCCTAGACCTCTTCCAAGCTCACCAACCCCTGTGAGAAGGAAAGTCGACCGACGAAGGGGGGCGAGAGGTTTTAGCTCCCGAGCGGCCGTCCCCTCGAGCGTACCTGTTGACGATCCCCAGGACGCTCACCCTCGCCATTGGAAAGGCGAGGTTAAAGTGTTTTCTTCGTCATCTGACGACGCAGTACCCAGACGGGGCTGGCGTTAGATTTCGAAATCTAGACCCCTGAAAAGACAACATCTAGTAGAGCAGGACGCCAAGCGTCAAGAACTGCCAGGATGTAGGCATTGGAGCAGCCCAGAGTGCTTCCCTTCCAGCTCCGATATTTACTCTCCTACCAAGCCAAGACGCAAGATGTCGCACAGGCGGCCGTCGTCTTTGGTAGGAGGCAAGGAAATACCGGATGGGGGGAGGCCTTCGGTGCAGGCAGAAACTCCGGAACGCTTCTCTTTCGACTCTGATGCTTGCTCTCCTACCAAGCTAAGACGCAAGATGTCGCACAGGCGGCCGTCGTCTTTGGTAGGAGGAAAGGAAGTATCGGATGGAGGGAGGTCTTCGGTGCGTGCTGCAACTCCTGAACGCTTCTATTTCGACTCAGATGCTTGCTCTCCTACCAAGCTAAGACGCAAGATGTCGCATCGCACAGGCAGCCGTTGTCTTTGGTAGGAGGAAAGGAAGTATCGGATGGTTGGATGTCTTCAGTTCATGCTCCAGCTCCTCCTGCGGATTGGCGTTCGTCTTCAGGACGTTCGTCTCTCGCCGAACAGGATGAAGGAGAGATATTGATGTTGCAGCTTCCCCAGTCTGTCCCCAGCAGCAAGAAGCTCCGCAGATTTCCTTACTGCAAGATTTGCAGCAGAAGCTCTCCTCTTTAATGCAGGCTTATCAGCCTGCTACAAGCAAAGACAGCATACGTCAAAAGCTTGGACGAAAAGCTGGACGCCAGGACGACTTGCCTCTAAAAGCTGGACGCCAGGACGTAGAGAGTCAAGGTTTTCAGCACCTAGACGACAGACGTCAATATTCTGGACAACAGGATGCTGAGCGTCAAGAACCTGGACGCCAGGACGCCGAGCATCAAGAACCTGGACGCCAGGACACCAGGCGTCGAGATTCTGGACGCCAGGACACCAAGCGTCAAGTTTCTGGACGCCGAGCGTCGAGAGGCTGGATGCCAGGACGCCAGGCATCAAGAAACTAAAAGCCAGGACGCCGATCGTCAAGATTCTCGACGACAGAGCACCAAGAGTCAAGAAGCTGGATGCCAGGACGCCAGGCGTCAAGAGGCTGGACGCCAAGACACCAAACGTCAAGTATTTGAACAGCAGGACGCCAAATATCAAGAAGTTTGACACCAGGAGGCCGAGTGTCAGGATTCTCGACGCCAGGACACTTGCAGGCATCAAGAATATTCTTCGGAAGCACCGACGAAGCATGACATCGCGACGTCGGTTATGGGTCGATCGGAAGAAGGGAAGGATGACTCCCCCCCTTCTCCTTTTGGTCCGATGGAAGACTTTTCCGACGAAGAGAATCAAAGAGATCTACAGCCTTCGTTGGACTTGAAAAGACTTATGAAAGTTTTCACGGAACTTTTTCCGGAAAATTTTGTTCCAGCTGCCCCTCGTTCCCCACCTTCAGAGTTCACTCTAGGGAAGGCGACTAAGAAGTCCGACTTCACAAAGATGGTGTTGTCACGCTCTGCAAAGAGAGCGTTGAAAATTATGAAGGAATGGATGGACACGAAGAGAGACCAAGGAAAGACAGCTTTCTCATTTCCTCCGGCCAGATTAGCGTCCAGATCTAGCATCTGGTATGATACTGTAGAAGCTCTCGGGCTGGGAGTTCCCGTTTCTTCCCACGGGGACTTCTCGAGTCTTGTGGATGCTTCTTGTCGGACGGACATAGGAAAGACGAAGGTTTTTTGGTCTTCCTCTGAAATGGACCACCTCCTCAAAGGGATTTTTAGAGCCTTCGAGGTGTTTAATTTCCTAGACTGGACTCTGGGATCTTTGGGGAAGAAATTAGAAGCCTCCAAGTCTGCTGACACGGAAGAACTTGTTCATCTGATGTCTTGCATAAACAAAGCTCTTCGAGACGGGTCGAACGAGCTAGCGGCTCTTTTCTCGGTGGGAATCTTGAAGAAAAGGGCCCAAATGTGTTCTTTCCTTTTGAATGGGGTCACACCCATTCAGAAAGCGGAACTACTTTTTGCTCCCCTTTCCACTCATCTTTTCCCTCAAAAATTGGTAAAGGAAGTCTCCTCTGCCTTAACTCAAAAGGCTACGCAAGATCATATGACAAAGGCAGCAAGGAAAGTCTTACCTTCAAGTTTCAGAGCTCAGAAACTCAAGGAAGCTAAACCTCTGCCTCGAGTTTCTCGCCCCTTTCGAGGTAGATCCCTCAGTGGAGGGAGCACAAGACCGGTGGCAAGAAACTCTAAGAAAAGAGGCTTCAGACAAGGGCGAAACAAAGTCTGACAGCAATCCTCTTCAGACAGCAGTAGGAGCCAGACTTTCCAACTTCTGGCAAGCATGGGAGGAAAGAGGAGCAGATACTTGGTCAATTCAGCTTCTCAAGGAGGGATACAAGATCCCTTTCTTGAAAAAACCCCCCTTAGCAGAAAGACCGATCGATCTGTCAGCCAGATACAGAGAGGAAACCAAGGCCCAAGCGATACAGCAAGAAGTTTCTATGTTGCTTCAGAAGGAAGCAATAGAAAGAGTTCGGAATCTGGAGTCTCCAGGGTTTTACAACCGCTTATTCCTGGTTCCCAAGAGTTCAGGGGGATGGAGACCAAAACTGGACGTGAATGCCCTGAACGTTTTCGTGAAGAAAACAAAGTTCACGATGGAGACAACGAGATCAGTTCTAGCTGCAGTCAGACAAAACGACTGGATGGTTTCGTTGGATCTTCAGGATGCATACTTTCACGTCCCTATCCACCCGAACTCCAAGAAGTACCTAAGGTTCGTTTACAAGGGAGAAACATACCAATTTCGAGCTCTTTGCTTTGGCCTAAATACCGCTCCTCAAATATTCACGAGGCTGATAAGCAACGTAACAGGAATGCTACACAAGAAACATATCAGGGCCTCGCTGTATCTGGAGGACTGGCTCGTCAGAGCCCACTCCTACACCTGCTGTCTGGAGAATCTTCAGAAGACGATTCGGTTATCGGAAGACCTAGGCCTTCTGATAAACCGTCAAAAATCTCAACTGATCCCATCCCAAGAAATCTTGTACCTGGGTATGAGGATTCAGTCGGGTTTTTCGGGCTTTTCCGTCCGAGTTGAGAACGAGACAAGCCTTGGAAAAGCTGCAAAACTTCCTAAGGAAACAGATGTGCTCCGCAAGGGAATGGATGAGTCTGCTGGGGACCCTTTCCTCACTAGAGCAGTTTGTCTCCATAGGAAGACTGAACCTTCGCCCTCTTCAATTCCACCTCAATCAACATTGGGACAAGAGGAAGACACTAGAGACAAAGTGTATTCCCGTTTCGGACTCTATGAAACACTGTCTACAGTGGTGGAACGACCCTGTCAATCTCTAGGAAGGCCTTTCCCTAAAACAGAGGAACCCAGATCTAGTGTTGTTTTCCGACGCCTCGGACTTGGGATGGGGTGCAACACTGGGAAAGTTGGAGGTCTCGGGCTCCTGGAACAGAGAACAGGAGAAGTTCCATATCAGTCAGAAAGAACTGACTGCAGTTTTTTCTGGCTCTCAAGGAGTTCGAAAGCACAGTACAGAACAAAGTTGTGCAGGTCAACTCCGACAACACAACGGCGTTGGCCTACATCAACAAACAAGGCGGAACCCACTTCGAGTCCCTCTACAAGACGTCGAGAGAACTTCTTCTCTGGACGAAAGAGAAAAGCGTGACATTAGTAACACGCTTCATTCAAGGGGAAAAGAATGTAAGGGCAGACATCCTGAGCAGGAAACATCAAGTCTTGGCGAGAGAATGGACTCTCCATCAGGAAGTCTGCAAGAACCTGTGGCGAACCTGGGGTCGCCCATGCATAGACCTCTTCGCCACAGCGCAAACGAAGAGGATGGAGACTTACTGCTATCCAGTCCCAGATCCCGAGGCAACCCACATAGATGCGTTCCTCATGAATTGGGACCATCTAGACGTGTACGCCTTCCCGCCATTCAAAGTGGTATATACACAAAGTGTTGCAAAAGTTCGTGTCTCACGAAGGCACCAGGATGGCTCTAGTGGTTCCGTTCTGGCCAACAAGAGAATGGTTCACAGAGGTACTGGAATGGATGATGGACACCCCCAGAAGCCTTCCGTTAAGAGTAGATCTACTCAAACAGCCCCACTTGGAAAGTATCACCAAAACCTCCAAGCTCTTCAACTAACTGCCTTCAGACTATCGAAAAACTCACAAGAGCTAGAGGATTTTCAAAGGAGGCAGCTAGAGCCATCGCAAGAGCAAGGAGGTCTTCCACCATTAAGGTATACCAATCCAAGTGGGAGACATTTAGACGATGGTGCAGGGACAACTCCGTTTCCTCTTCCAGTACCTCTGTGACTCAGATAGCAGATTTTCTGCTATATCTTAAGAAGTGTAACTTTTCAGCTTCTACCATTAAGGGTTACAGAAGCATGTTAGCAGCTGTCTTCAGGCATAGGAACCTGAACCTGTTGGATAATAAGGATCTACAAGACCTTCTCAGATCCTTCGAGAAGACTAAGGAGAAACTACAATCTTCGCCAGCTTGGAATTTGGATGTAGTTCTGAAGTTCTTCATGAGTGATAGGTTCGAGCCTTTAAAGGAAACATCATTTAAGGACCTCACCATGAAAAAACTCTTCTTGATTAGTCTAGCAACAGCAAAAAGAGTCTGTGAAATCCATGCCTTCAGCAAAGCTGTAAGTTTCAGACAGGGCAAGGCTATCTGCTCTCTACAGCTAGGATTTCTAGCGAAGAACGAACGCCCTTCTCAACCCTGGCCCAAATCGTTCGAGATTCCAAACCTGTTGGATCTCACAGGTGAGGAAGCAGAGAGAGTTCTTTGTCCGGTAAGGGCCCTGAGGCATTACCTGGAAAGAACGGAGAAATTACGTGGCAATTCAGAGGGGCTTTGGTGCTCTGTCAAAAAGCCCTCTCTGCAAATGTCAAAGAATGCATTATCCTTTTTTATAAGGCAATTAATTAGGGAAGTGCATTCAGCATTTAATGAAGCGGATCTCAAGCTACTAAAAGTTAAAACTCACGAGGTTAGGACCGTAGCAACCTCTGTAGCTTTTAAACAAAATAGGTCCCTTCAGAATATCCTGGACGCAACCTTCTGGAGAAGCAAGTCAGTATTTGCGTCGCACTACCTTACACAAGTGCAGACTCTGTATGAAGACTGTTACATGCTGGGTCCGTTCGTAGCAGCTCATTCAGTAATGGGAGAAGGGACTACTTGAAAAAAAAAAAAAAAAAAAAAAAAAATCCCATAAACCAATACTCTTTTCTTACCTTGGAACTATTGAAATTTTATGGTTGTTTGTAGAGACTGGACGCAGTATTCCACAATCATTGATCCTTAGTCAGGTGGTCAACTTGTTCCTTGGTAGCGCCCGGAACAAGGGTATTGTAGGGAGTCTAGTCACATAGAGGTTTGACCGGTTGACAGTCTCCAAGAGGTCTTCAGCCCCCTGGGTGGATCGCTGGATCTCATAAGGAAAGCAGACATAATGAGGCAGGATATCATTGAAGTCAGCTTCCTTAACAGGTACGAACCCGTAAGTTTGTTTTTAATTAATTCTTATGTCAGTTCCAACGATGATAGCTGTCTCTGACCCTCCACCAAAGGTGTCAATCAGCTATATATATAACTACCAGGTGAGTTAGATGTTTGAAAATGTTATTTTCATGATAAAATAAATTTTTGAACATACTCGCCTGGTAGTTATATATAATTTAATTCCCACCCTCCTCCCCTCTAGAGACTATGGGCATGGAAGATCTGAGGAATAGTTGGAACGGTTCTACGTACCTGGGTAGAGGGCGCACAGGTGGTGCACCTGACTACCCAATCGGCGATTGCCGCAAGTTTTGAAATTCTGCCGTGACGTCAGGGACGTAAGCTATATATAACTACCAGGTGAGTATGTTCAAAAATTTATTTTATCATGAAAATAACATTTTAGAACTAGTGTGTACTATAATGTATTTAATGTCAAAGATGGAAAAACCAAGTCATTTGAAATCAAAGCTGTCTTTTGGTTTTATCAGTTCAATATTAGTGTGAATGTTCCAAAACAATCTGCATATTGATCATTTTGAGAGCTGTTGTTTTGCACTACAGTTTATGAGCATTTTTTTTCTTTTCAGAGTCTTCATACGAAAGATCACTTAGGCCTCTGGTACACTATAGAACCAGAGGTGGTGAAACGCCTTTTTGGCGTTGGAGGATTACCCAAGCAATATGTAAAGCTCTGTGACACATTCAGGGAAACAAGTATCATGGTGCGAAATCCAGCTCTGACTGTTATTGATTTGGTGAAGAGGAGTAACCTTTCAATGCCACCAAATAAATTTTTGTTCTGTATCCTTTTGCTGCTGTAGTACATTACTGTGTACTAGTTTATGGTGGTGTTATCCTTTATCACTTGTAAAATCTTTGTAGTTATGGATATTAATGCCTTGAACAAAATTTATGGGTATGTTAATAACAAATAAGACGGGCAGTTTCATGTGAGCTGAAGTGTATAAGTGGTCATTTTATTTAAGTAACTTGCCAAGTAGTTACATAGCTAAGAATTTCTAAGTACCAGTAGAAAAAATTTGAAAATCGTGGAGGTGATTCTTTTATATTTGTGTAGGTCGGTACTCCCGCCCACTACCGGGGGATAGGTAAACAACTTGGTAGAGAAGCTCAATTATTTCTACCGGCTTTCGACGGAGGTTGTAAGCTGTAGCTTTCTATGAATTTGGATTTCATCGTTCGCCGAGAGCTTGCATTACCTTTGGTAAAGTACTCTGAATCTTTTGTCATAGTCATATGGCATTTGTTAAATAGCCAGGCATAATTAACAGTACTTTGACCAGTTTAGGGTTTTAAGTCTGTTTTATTAGCTATTCATCTAGCAATGTCTGACTTGAGTTTGTTGAGTGTCCGTTATTGTAGCAAAGGATGTAATACACAGTGTATATTAACTTCAGCAAAGTATGATTCCCATTCTGTTTGTTTTAGATGTAGGGGTCATGTTTGTTCAGTTGAATTAACTTGTAATGAGTGTATAGGCTGGGATGAAAGACATTGGAGGGTGCTATCATCTTACCATTCGAAGTTAGAGAAAGATAGGAAGCGTAAAGCTACTACTAGGCTCGAAAGGTCATTAGCTAGTCAGGAATCTTCTTCTAAAGTGCCTATTATTTCTGTTTTGTCCAACAAACCCAGTCTTTCCTCTATTCCACCTAATCCTGTTCCTGGCTCCCATGCTTCCGATCCCAGTGCCATCGCCAGCCTCGATGGAGCAATTAGCTAACTCTATGGTTTAGTTAGGGGAATCAGTGTGTTTGCTTCATGATAAAGAGAGAGATAAAGTGATAGTGTAGGAGCTGGCTGTCTGTCCCGCCGATTCTCCTAGGTGAAGGCCCCTAACACACTCCCCCGCACCTGGAAGAAGTCGTACTGGAAGCCCAAGGGAGGTCGGTGGGGTCTGTACCTGTCAGCGTTTCCCAGGTAGCGAAAGACAGCCATTAGAAAGGTGTCTTGGGTAAAACTCATTGTCTTTCTTCGAGTCCGGATCGATGTGGTAAGGACAATTCCAGACCACTGAAAAGGTCTGCAGTGGACATTTCTTGTACCCGTCAGGTACTGCCTAAGAAGGCAAAGGAGGCTAAACCTTCTTGTAGTTTCTGGGACAGCCCAGAGGCTTTTTCTTCAGGAGATTCTCATGGTAAATGTCCGGAAGGAGACTTTTCCTAATCTGTTGTGAGACGTAAACATCTGAGTGCAGTGCGCCCGTCAACACCAGTGTTGTCTTTAGCTTTTCATGCTGCATCAATTCCTATGTAACTACTATTTGGTAAGTATAAATAAAGCCTTACATTATTATAAAAATATAATTTTAAAGAATAACATGAGTACTGAATATTCTTGACCAAAAAAAAAGACCTGCTGTTTAATACTTGAAGATTCATCAGTAGATTGTATAATTTGCCCATTTGTCTGGCTTATTTATAGATCAGATTCTCAGAGTAGTACAGTGTTGTTAACAGTTTGTAAAGAAACTTTAACCAGGCTACTTAGTAAAGTATCTTGGCTCAGAGGTAGTCAGAAGAATTTCTTCTTTAGTGTGGGATAACTGAAATTGGACAGCCAAGTGTGAAGAGAGAAAAAGAGAGCAGGTTGTAGGTAAAATAAAACTGTAGTGCGAGGCTTAAAGTATAATTTAGGCAGAAAACTTTGAAGTTTTATGTTGTTATAGAGTACAGATCTCTGATAATATTTGTGCTATAGTTTATTTTAGTTAATGATTATATTCCCATCTAACATTACCTATACTGTTCCAAACACAGTAGTTTTTGTTCCAGAAATATAGTATTTATTTGGATTTTTTAGTTTTTGTTAACCTTAACTGCTATACATAGATGGCAGAGATGGAGTGGGAAAGACACTTTCTATTGCTCACGTAATGCACTTCCTAGCAGAAGATGGATGGGTCCTCATACACATTCCCTGGTGTAAGTTTTACTCTCCTTTTTTTTTTGGTAGTTTTATTTAGTTATTTTTTGCAATTTTCCTTTTTTTTTTGTTTTTTTTGATATTTGGTTATTTTTTGCAACTTCCTAACTCATCTTGTGGTTTCAGTCCTGTTAAAGCAGGAAGACTAACCAAAGTATATAAAGAAAAATGCAATATAAAATGGCAGTGAGTTGTATTTTATTGTAGTTTTATGTGTTTTGTGAATAATATTTTTACAGAAATTTTTCACCAAGATTTTGGTTTACAAATCTGTTATTTCAGTACCTAACTGGAGACGACGTTTCAAGGAAGTGAATGCTTCCACTTCTAATCCAGGATTTTTTGACCATCCAATTGATGCATCAACTTGGCTTCAGCGCTTCAGGCATCAGAATGAGGAAATACTAAAGAAATTACAAGTAAGGGTTAGATTCTTTCTTTTATATGTACTCAACATATTATTATTGTCGATGGGAAGTCTCACAAGTATAATACAGTTGTGTTTTATTTATCATACTTATTGCTACAGGGAACTATGTAAATATTTCCAAGGTAAACTATTCGGAGGTTGAAATTTGGTCTTTTTTGGTTTTGCCAATTATTTTTCTTGTTGTATGCCCCAAAGCTCAAACTTTTTTTTGATAGAATTCAGATGGTATTTTCATCAGTTCTTGTCATCTGTATTAGCTCACAAGTTGATTAGGGGATATTTCTATACCATGAATCTCTTTGCTATCCTTTTATGCATTCTCCTATGAGCAATAATGTTATGCTGTATTGCCATGTCCATGCCGTGTTTTGACCTTCGAATTAGTGTATAATTGCCCCCTGATCCCAACTCCTTGACGAGATGGGGGGCTTAGGGATCCACTGTAGAGAGAGTATACTCTTTTACGCCTACTTTCTCTCCGTAGATTCAGCTTTTAATCCTCCTCCTATAAATTTCCCCCTTCCCCTCTTCTTTCATTGATGACCTTGGCATGGGTTTGTATTACTGAATTGTGTGCTCTTTTAACTTGATGGAGGGTGGAGTTGGACGGCACACCACTCCACCCATAGAACTAGAGCACCTGACGTGGTCGAGTGAGGGGAAATTTTTGTCAAGCCTTGCTCACAGTGCTGGACCTGATCTCGACAGACTGGCAACCCTTAAGGCACCATGGGTATGGCGTATATCCAGGTGAGGGACCCAGGGCATTACCAGTGTATGTAACAGTATTGCTCCTCCCCCAGTTGGGCCTCCTTGGTGAGAGGGACCTCATCCTGGATGAAATTGATAATAATTTCATATGGAGAAACAAACTAACCTCCCAACGACTTCTGGCATGGCAATGGACTGTTCACAGGATAACAATGAAAATCAGAGTGGTATTAAACATTGTTACCATACAATGAGCCCAAAAGAAGTAGATATCGTCATGACCCAACCTTGATTCACTTTGATTCTCCCTTTGGGGAGTCAAACTGCAACTGCTCCTTTTCCTCAAGCAGTTCCTGAAGGTACAAGATGTCTGTCAATTTAGAATTTTCCATATCATCACCTTGTTTGTCCTCAGGTTCCAGTTGTCCCAGATGTTCTAGAGATACCTGGGTTTCCGCATTCCTCTCGTCCATTTCCTGGTGTTCCTCATTCGTTTACAGGTTCCGGTTGTCCAAGATGTTCTAGAGACACCTGGGTTTCGGCATTCCTCCTGTCCGTTTCTTGGTCTTGTTTGTCATCCTTAATATCCTTGCCAAAATGATTCAATTTCCTGTACGCGAACCAACTCAGGTGTCCACCAATAAGACCGGTGGCAGCACTGCCTGCCGCCATTGGTGAGTTCCAGGATCCGTTCACGTCGTTGATGCAATTGTTATATAAATGTGTAAGGTCATATTTGTTTCCCTCAGCACCAAGTGATGTCCAAAGGGCATCAAACGCTGAGGAATAAATCACGTTAAAAATAGCTGCTAAGCACAACCAAATGTCACATAAGTGTTCATTTTATCATAGGACTATGTGAGCTGCTTGCTCTTGCCTTAGTTTCCAAATCTGCCATGGCAGAAATTTTGGAATTCTCAAGAATCCAGAGCTCTGACAGTCCTGGAAAAGCATAGTCTTCAGTGCTCGGAGCTTCGGGGCTCCCTTTTCTGGATCGTCTTCAGAATCTGAAGCCTCCTTCAAGGTCTTCTTCAGTGCTAGCCTCCAACAGTCCCCTTGCCAGGATCAACTTCAGAGAGATCTTTGAAGCAAATATCAGTTGTTCATATATGGAACAAACCTTCGGTGTTAACATTAGGATTTACTAGCGCCAAGCTGGAAACTGGTAGAATTAAAATTACACTTGTGAGATCCAGGGACTATTGGCATCTATACCAGGTCACGGGGCATGTATACCCAGAATACCCACGGCTACCTGTGACCGACCAGTTATTTTCCTACCGCCTTTAAGATAAGACGTGTTTACTGTCTATCTGATTTAAAGCCGGTTTTTCAGTTTGCCCGTTTTTTATCCATTTCATTTTTCATTTCTTATTACTTTTTCTTTCTCCGAGTGTGCTCAGAGTGAGTGTGATCGGTAAGAGTGTATAAGTGGTATGATGGAGATTTTTGCCTCAACATCGGGATCGTCTGCCGTTTCGAAAAGGAGACAAAGGAAATGCCCAGGAGTCAGTGGCTTTCCATGTTCTAGATTTCTAACTTCGGTGTCGAGGGATCCTCATCCAACGTGTAGTAGGTGCAGGGAAAACGTATGTACGGTTACTAATCCATGTTCTGTTTGTCGCGGTTGGTCGGTGGAACAGTGGAAAAAGTTCTATGAGAAAGGCCAATACAAAAGGAAGGTGGTGATGCCATCTTTGGATGACCAAACCTTACCGGCTTCTTTTGTATCGGCAATAAACCAAGCTGCTCCATATGTTTCTCCACCTGCTTTTGATTTGTCCCATACCCCTTCGGTTTCTCCTAGCGATTCAGTATCGGAAACGTCAGGAGGGGCCTTGGGTAATGTTATGAATAATATGCACGCTCCTTTGTTCCCAGCAGGTAGAGGGAGAGCATCGCCATCTCTGTTCCAGGCGCCGGCTCCCTAAGCGCATAGGCTGGACGGTACGTGGTCAGCGCTAGGCCTACCAGGCGTACCAACCTTGGATGGTTTGCTTGTGCATTATATGGCGTCACGGTTCCAGCAGGGTCCGGCAGCGCTGAATGTCCTCATCCCCCTGGCTTGCAATTTATGGGAAATAATGCCGCGGCTACGCCATCAAATTCGATGTTTACAGCGATGCAGAACGTGGGAGGTAGTTTGGCAGCAAACGTGCGGTTGCCAGCAGAAGCCTCACAGTCTCTCCCTACGAGATGGGTGACGTCA
>NC_087201.1:160029409-160064994 GCF_015104395.2 Macrobrachium nipponense | reverse complement strand
TGGGTGACGTCACAACATACGTCACACACCGATATGGCAGGCGTGATGACGTCACAGACTGCTTCTCGGCCTATTTCGCTGCACCCAGACTCAAATACGCCTTCTGACTCGGCAATACAAACTGTAATGCAGAAATTACAGGATACAGAGAAGAGAATGGATAAGAGAGAGAAAAAGAAAAGGTGTGATTCGCCGCCTTAATCTTCTTCCTCTAGTTCGGCGTCATCGCTAAGTCCGATAACGTCACGGCGAGCGCCAGTCAAGCGTTGGAGGATTCGGGAGTTCGCGACTGATCCTCAGGCTAAGAGGAGAAGAGTCAATTCTTCTTTATCTTCAGACCAAGACTGTCGTATCCAAGTCAGCAGGAAGGTCGGGAAGTCAGTGGCTAGTAAGCACAAGGCTAGCAGACGAAGCCGTTCGCAAGAATCCGAACAAGCGAGAGAGGCGACGGCCGACGGACTAGCGGCCGATGCGGAGTTGCCAGTTCGGATTACAAAGACTACGATACCGCTGGTAAAATCGACGTTGGCGGCAAAAGGTGCAGCAGAGGATAGAATGCAGGTCCCAGTTTCGCCCATAAGGCCATTCAAAATACGTACAAAGGATGATAAGGCTCCTATTAAAAGTACGAAGAATAGGGAGTTACATGGCCTGTCATATCTCATAAAGCACTCGAGAGGTTGAAGGTCAATGGTATTTGAGTTCGTTCCAGAATTCGTGGCCAAGACCCAAAACCCAACAATAGTGGACGGCAGATTAGACTCCTTTGCCATACCTTCCTTGGCAGACTTTGTAGACAATGACAAAGATGAGATGCTTCTGTGCCCCGTCAGGGCACTAAGGGAGTACTTAAGAAGAACAAGGCACCTCAGGCCGGGGTGCCGGAGGTTGTTCGTAAGTACAGGACGGAACAAGAAGGAAGTGTCCAGGAATACAATATCGTTTTGGCTAAGGGAGACGATCAGAAATGCTTATATGACAGAAGACAGGGGGTCAGATAGCCAGGTGGGAGCTAGAGCTCATGACATCAGGGGCTTGAGTGCTTCTCTGGCATTTAAGAAGAACATGTCTGTGGATAGAATTCTGAAAGCTGGTGTGTGGAAACGCCAAACAACTTTCACCTCATTTTGTTTGAAAGACGTTGCCCATAGATCTTTGGACACTTTTTCCTTGGGTCCAGTGGTGGCGGCCCAACAAGTGATATAGCTCATCCAGTACCCCTAGCGGGTCAGTTTGCGTCTAGTCTAAGATGAAGGTATGAAAGTAGAATGAATGGGATGACTGGTCTTTTTTCTTTACTACTTTCTTCCTACTCCTTTAACTACGGGCAATATGAAGGAGGGTACCGTCATATGCTGGAACGGACTAGATGCAGGTGAGGTGGTCAGCCATACTGTGAAGCTATCTTAGGTTATGATATACTTTTCAGTAGCAACACACCCCTCTAGATAATAGGGAAGAGAGGGGTGAGGGTGGATCCAGTTACACCCAGTGAGGGAAACCAATAGATTCGCTTATGTCTTTGGTTCTAGGTTCATTGTCCATTCTCTTAGAATTTCCCTAATATATTCGGAAATGGATAAGGTGGCAAACTCCCAGTCAGTTGTAGAGACTTACCTCCCTCCAATAAATAAGTCTATCCTAATGTTAAGACCAAAGGTTTGTTCCGTATATGAACAAATACCAAATTTGTAACTAATTTGTATTTTTCATAACTAACAAACCTGAGGTCTTATCAGGTAAAGGCCCACCTCGAACCACCCCTTTAGCAGTCTAAACTGGGTTAGAAATATAACTGGTGGGTCACAGGTAGCCGTGGGCATTCTGGGTATACATGCCCCGTGACCTGGTATAGATGCCAATAGCCCCTGGATCTCACAAGTGTAATTTCATACAATGAACTTACCTGCCAGATATATACATAGCTAAGACTCCGTCGTCCCCGACAGAAATTCAAATTTCGCGCCACTCGCTACCGGTAGGTCAGGTGATCTACCTGCCTGCCCTGGGCGGCAGGACTAGGAACCATCCCCGTTTTCTATCATATTTTCTCTGTCGCCGGTGGTATCAACATTGTTGTTACTACCTCCTGACTGGAATTCGCTTTTCAAGACTTTATTGATCATCTTTATTGGATTTCTTGGTGACGTACTGGATCGTTGGTTTGGCATTCGCTACTGTGGATGGATTTGGACTTGTTTTTTATTTTTCTAATAGAATGTCTGATTCAAGTGTTAGTGTGAGAGTGTGTGTGAATGTAGGCTGCAAGGTGAGGATACCGAAGGCTTCGGTTGATCCTCACACTGTATGTCGTAAGTGTAGGGGGTTTGACTGTTCTTTGGCTAACACCTGTATTGAGTGTGAAAAGTTGGATGCTAATGAATGGAAGACTCTAACTTCTTACTTGAAGAAGTTAGAGAGGGATAGGATTAGACGGGCTGCACAAAAGAGTGTGAGTACAAGGCCTATTGAGCCTTTTTCTGAGTCTAACTCTCCATTTGTTAATGAATATGATTCTCCCTATGTATCTGAATCCTCACAGGCTTTGCATTCGGATTCGGCTTCTGAAATCGCCAATCTGAAGGCTACTCTTCGTAAAATGAAGACAAAGATGGCGGCCATACAAGGTAAGGCTAGTGATTGTGAATTACAAAGTGAAGTGAGTGTTCCCAGTGTTGTGGGACCGTCCCTGCGATGCTCCCAGGCCTAGACCTCTTCCAAACTCACATACCCAGAGGAGTAGGAAAGTCGAAAGTCGTACGGAGGTTGTGGGGAATCCCCAACGGTCAGGCGTCCCTTCAGCAGGTTCTGTTTCGTTACAGTCTGCTCAGGACCGCTCAAATAGAAGCGTCCTACGAGATTGTTTCTCGTCGTCCGGGTCTCCTTCACCTAAACGAGGGTGGAAGGACTCGGATCTTTCTAGGCCACTGAAAAGGCATTGGAAAGAGCGCGCGTTCGACTCGAGCCCGGAGCGCTTCTCGGAGGAAGCTCCTTCTTCTATCAAGAAGGCTAAGCTGGTTTCGTCGCCTCCTAGAGATGTCTTTGATGATCGCACTCCTTCGTTCTCCTGCTTCTTCTATTGAAGAGGACGCTGGGGTGGCTTCCAAGAGGATTTTGCTGGCAGTTCAGGAGCAGATTGCCTCTTTGGTTGGAGTTCTTTCAAGGGATCCCCCTCGCAGGAAGGACGCTAGACTTCCTATTAAGAAGTCTCGTCTTCTTTCTCCAGCCAGACGTGAAGCGTCCTCCAGACATAGGACGTCTTCCAGGCAAGAAGAGGCGTACAAACGTCAGGATCTTTCCGAGCGAGTTGCTCGAGATCAGGATTCGCTCAGGCCTGAGGCACAGCCAGGCACGAGGCGCCAGTTAGGCGTGCGGATTCAGCCAAGCGCGAGGCGCCAGCCAAGGCGCGAGGAGTTGCGTGAGGTGCGCCAGACAAAGTCGCTAGACGTCAGCCAGGCGCGAGATGCCAGCTAGGCTTCACGCTCCAGCCAAGCGTGAAGCGCCAGACAAGCGCGAGGCGCCAGCCAAGCACGAGGAGCTGTTCAGGCACGAGAAGGCAAGCAGACGCGAGACTTCTTTTAGACGTGAGAGAGAGTCGGTTCACTCTATGAGCCCCTCTCCTAATAGGAGTTTGTCACCAGTAGAGAGAGAACGGGATGAAGATCCTCTCGTTTTTCAAGCCGATTCTCCACAAGGTAGGGAAGGAGATTCGGAAGAAGAGGGTGACAGGAGAGAAGGAGTCTCGAACTATAAAGTTCTAACTGACCTTCTTTTACGAGAATACGGAGATTCTTTAACTCCTGCCGCTCCGCCTTCGCCTCGATCACTGTTTTCGAGTGCTACTGTGCCTAAGTCTTCGTCGGTCTTGAAGATGAGACCTACGATCTCTATGAAGAGAGCGCTTCAGTCCTTAGACAAATGGATGTTGTCTAAGAAGGATCTTGGCAGGACAACCTTCTGTATGCCTCCAGCCATACTTTCTGGCAAAAGAGGTTTCTGGTACCGAACTGGGGAGAACATGGGCCTTTCTCTTCCAGCGGCAGCCGAAGCGGACTTTTCAACTTTGGTTGACTCGTCAAGGAGACACGCTCTGAATGGAGCTCGCGTGTCTTGGGCTATTTCGGAGACGGATCATCTCCTCAAGGGACTCTTCCATATTTTGGAAGTGTTTAATTTCCTAGACTGGTCCCTTGGGGTGATGTCTAAGAAAGCTCATGACTCGGATGGTCTTGACCCCGAAGTCATTCTCAGTATTCTTGCTTGTATCGACAAGGCGGTACAAGACGGATCGGGAGAAATCTCCTCTCTTTTCGGAGCAGTACTCCTTAAGAAGAGGAGTATTTTTAGTTCATTCCTAACCAAGGCGGTTTCTCCTTCACAGAGAGCAGCCCTGGTTTTTGCTCCCATGTCTGACTTCCTGTTTCCTTCTCAGTTAGTGAAGGACATTTCTCGATCACTGACTGAGAAGGCGACTCAGGATCTTCTCCTGCAAACTGCAAGGAAGAAGAGACCTCTTGTTTCTGTTGACAAGAAAGGACCGACTTCTACGGTTCAGCCCTTTCGAGGAGGGCCTCTCTCCAGAGCTACCTCTAAGAGAAGAGGTCTTGAGAGGAGAGGTAAGGCTCCTTCCCGTCCCTTTAAGAAAGGGAAGTGAGACAGACAGCCTCCAAACACCAGTGGGGGCCAGGCTTCTCGAATTTGCAGACGCCTGGTCACTCATAAACTCAGACGCCTCTTCCATGTCCATAATCAGGAAAGGGATATCTTATCCCCTTCCAAGACAGCCTCTCCACTAACGACCATTCCGCGGGAACTGTCAGCCAGATACAGGGACCCTGTACTGAGGGATACTCTTCGTCTGATGGTGAATCAAATGTGGGACAAAAGAGCTATAGAACTGTTCTAGGAGCAAAACTCTCCGGGGTTTTGGTTTTTACAATCGGCTTTTCCTGGTTGCGAAAGCCTCGGGGGGCTGGAGACCAGTTCTAGATGTCAGCGCTCTGAACAAGTTCGTTCGAAAGGAGAAGTTCTCTATGGAGACTTCGGCCTCAGTCCTTGCGGCGTTACGTCAAGGAGATTGGATGGTGTCGCTGGATCTCCAGGACGCCTATTATCATGTCCCGATTCACCCTTCGTCGAAGAAGTACCTCTGTTTTCATGACGGGGGGAAGGATCTTTCAGTTCAGGGCCTTGTGTTTCGGCCTATCCACAGCGCCTCAGGTCTTCACAAGCCTGATGAAGAATGTGGCGAGGTTTCTTCACCTCAAAGGCGTCAACATCTCTCTATATTTGGACGATTGGCTCATCAGGGCCAGAAACAGAGAGACAGTGTTTGGAGGACCTTTCTATGACCCTAGACCTGATAAAGGCGTTGGGACTACTCGTGAACCTCGAGAAGTCACAGCTGATTCCCGACAGGACTTGGTCTATCTGGGGATTCAGATGGATTCTCGGGGTTTTCGAGTATTTCCTTCGCAAGAGAGAATCGTGAGAGGATTGGAAAAAGTCTCTCTCTTCTTAGGGAAAGACCGAACTTCGGCGAGGGAATGGTTAAGCCTACTAGGCACCCTTTCCTCGCTCGAACAGTTCTTTCCTCTAGGAAGACTACATCTTCGCCCTCTTCAGTTTTTCCTAAGGAGATCGTGGAACTGGAAGACGGGACTTCTCTCCGACAGTTTTCTCCTTCCAAGGGAGATGAAACCACACCTGCAATGGTGGTTGTCCCCTCTAAAAGAGAACAAGGGAATTTCTCTGGAAGTTCCGAACCCAAACCGAGTGTTGTATTCTGACGCATCAGAGAAGGGTTGGGGAGCAACACTAGGTCCGAGAGAAGTGTCAGGCACCTGGAAGGCAGCACAGGTGTCCTGGCACATAAATTGCAAAGAACTTCTAGCAGTTCACTTAGCGCTAAAGTTCTTCGAACCCTTTGTGACGAACAGTGTGGTCCAAGTGAATGTGGACAACACTACAGCCCTGTCCTACATTCGGAAGCAGGGAGGAACACACTCTGTGTCGCCTTACGAGATAGCAAGAGATCTGCTAAATTTGGGCCTCACAAAAGAAACATCGCCCTCCTAACAAGATTTGTTCAGGGGACGAGAAACATCAGGGCGGACAGATGAGCGGAGAAGCCAGGTCCTTCACACAGAATGGACTCTTCATTCAGAGGTGTGTCAGAGTCTTTGGGATCTTTGGGGCACTTCTCACGTAGATCTGTTCGCCACATTCCTTTCCAAAAGGCTGGAAGTCTTTTGTTCAGTGGTGGAAGACCCAAGAGCTCTCGTGGTCGACGCCTTCCTGCTGGACTGGTCTCATGTGGACGTGTACGCTTTCCCCCCCTTTCAAAATCCTGGGACAATTGTTGCGAAAGTTCGTAGCGTCCAACGGGACAAGGATGACCCTGATAGCCCCGTTTTGGCCAGCACAAGATTGGTTTGCAGAGGTGCTGGAGTGGACAGTAGACTTCCCAAGATCCCTTCCAAAAAGGATGGATCTTCTCAGACAGCCACACTTCGAGAGGTTTCATCAAAACCTCCCCGCTCTCGCTCTGACTGCCTTTCGACTATCGAAAGACTTGTCAGAGCGAGGGGGTTTTCTCGCGAAGCTTCAAACGCTATCGCTAGAGCCCGCAGAGCTTCCACTAGACGAGTCTATCAGTCGAAGTGGGAGGTATTCAGAAGGTGGTGCAAGTCTAAGAAGTTGTCCTCCTCCAGTACCTCTATAACCGAAATCGCAGATTTCCTGTTGTTCTTGAGAGAGGTTTCTCATTTGTCTGTATCGACAATCAAAGGATACAGGAGCATGCTGTCGGCAGTATTTAGAAACAGAGGCCTAGACATTGCTGACAATAAAGATCTGCACGACTTGATTAGATCGTTTGAAACGACAAAATCGAAGGAACTAACTCCACCCAGCTGGAACCTGGACGTAGTTCTCAAGTTCCTTTCGTCGGACAGATTTGAGCCTCCCCACGTAGCTTCGTTCAGGGATATAACAAGAAAATGCTTGTTTCTCCTATCTTGGCGACAGCCAAAAGAGTTTGGCGAACTTCATGCCCTAGAAGATGAAGTCGGCTTTAACAAAGACTCGGCCTTTTGCTCGTTTAGAACTCTGTTTCTAGCGAAGAATGAAAATCCATCGAATCCCTGGCCCAAGAGATTCGAGATCAAAGGCTTATCGAGTCTAGTAGGGAGAGAAACGGAGAGGTCTCTTTGCCCGGTAAGAGCCTTGAAGTTTTTCTTACAAAGAAGAAGAACAAATGGGAGGCTCTAGACAAAGTCTTTGGTGTTCGATTAAGGACCCCACAAGAATCATGTCTAAGAACGTGTTAGCTTTCTTCATTAGGAGCGTCATTACGGATGCTCACAAGTTCTGTCCTGACGACTCTTTTCCGCTTTTAAGAGTAAAAGCCCATGAAGTCAGAGCAGTGGCGACGTCTCTCTCTTTTCAGAAGAATATGTCATTAAAGAAAATCATTGACACGACATATTGGAGGTGCAATTCAGTTTTGCATCTCACTATCTTAAAGACGTTCGCGTGACCTACGAGAAATGTTTTTCTCTGGGACCATTTGTATCGGCGGATACAATACTGGGTACGGGAGCAAACACCAATCCTTAAATTTGTACATACCTTCTACTAGATATGTTCTAGATTCCTGCTGACAAAGAGGGCTTGGTGCTGCACTGGCGGCCAGTCACTGTTGTTCAGTAAGGAACTCTTGTGATATCTTTTAGGGGAGTATTTAAAATTTTTTTTTTTGAGAATTTTGTATAAATGAGTTTTTCGTTTCGAGTTATGGGTTGTTTGTTATGAGTTCGGGGATAACTCAGAACAATTCTAGATACTAACATGGTGGTTAGGATCAGGTGGTCGGGATTGGTTATGCTCCTTCACAAGGTGTGTTGTCATAGAAGTGGTCCAGTACCCATTGACAAAGTCCTTTTAGGCTCTGCTGAGTAAGCGGTTCTTATACCATCGACAGACCACAAAGAACTCTCGCCATAGATCTAATATCTCGCTAAATCTTGAGGTGATGCAGACTACCGGGCTACAGCCACGAAGTCTACCACCTATCAGGTAGGAACCAAGGTTTTTCTTTTATACCTACAACATATGTTGTTTACCTGTCTATTCCATATTAGCTGTCTCTGACCCTCCACCAAAGGGTGCCAATCAGCTATGTATATATCTGGCAGGTAAGTTCATTGTATGAAAATGATATTGTTATAATACAATAAAGTTTCATACATACTTACCTGGCAGATATATACGATTAATGGCCCACCCAGCCTCCCCGCAGGAGACAGGTGGAAGAGAGAAAATATGATAGAAAACGGGGATGGTTCCTAGTCCTGCCGCCCAGGGCAGGCAGGTAGATCACCTGACCTACCGGTAGCGAGTGGCGCGAAATTTGAATTTCTGTCGGGGACGACGGAGTCTTAGCTATGTATATATCTGCCAGGTAAGTATGTATGAAACTTTATTGTATTATAACAATATCATTTTTAATTCTACCGGTTTCCAGCTTGGCGCTAGTAAATCCTAATGTTAAGACCTCAGGTTTGTTAGTTATGAAAAATACAAATTAGTTACAAATTTGGTATTTTCTCGTCAAAGAGAAATTAATTCCTGGATTTTGTTTTCTCCGAAGTCTTGGAGTCCTCCAAGAAGTGGTGGTGTATTGAAGCATCATTTCTTGGAAGATATTTTACTGTAAAATATAAACAGTCAAACCCCTGTATTTGTGGACTCCGGATTCGTGGATTCATCTATTCGCGGATTTTTCTTTGGACCATATCTACCCATTATTTGCAGGAAATTCGCCTGCTGGTGGGTTTTTCTGACATTAGCTATTCACAAATTAGTGTATTTTGATGTTATTTTCATGACTAAATACATTTTTTATGATATAAAAATGATTTACTAATTTTCAAATATTAATATTGGTTATACTGTATTAGTAAGTTTACCGTATACTATACTCACGTAACACCCGATCTTGCATATCATGCAACTCCCAAATTTTCACCCTTAAAAAATTATTTTATCGCGTATCAAACGTGTCATGTGAGTTAAATTTGAGACCAAATAACAATAGGCTAACCTCTTTTCCTCCTCTATCTATTCCATTTTTTAGTTAGGCTAACCCCTTTCCCTCCATCTCTTAATCTATCCCATCTTCTAGTTAAGTTTAAAAAAGTAAAAGAGAATGCTTAAAGTATCGTTAGTAATGATATACTTGTTTGGAAAATGCATACAGCTAGAAAAAGCTGATTTGCTATGAACAACCAATCCGATAAGAGCAGCCTTTTTCCTTGTATTTCAACCATTACATTGTACGATAGTAAAAAATCACCGTAATTATGTTACAAATGACATTAAGGAGAATAGAACTGATATATTTTTACATCACTATATCCTTACTCGCCATGGAGAAAAGATCGGCAAGGGCATATATGGCTAAATTTAATCTGTAAGTTTTAGCTGAAGTTGAGGAAAGAATGTTGATCCGCTAACGACTATTATCGTGCATCGGCAGCGTGGATGAAACTCTCGCAAACTTGGGTATAGTACCATCAAACTTGATCATAAACAAAATTTGAGAGAACATGTTTTAATCAAAGCTATTGGGCATGAAAGAACACATTTTACTGTTTTCACTCCAATAAAAGATAAATACGTAAAGCTCGTAGTATTCTGATGAAATAAAGTGAAAATATTGAACGTAGTCTGTTTTTTTTTGTTTATGCAGTAAACATGCCCTCAGCCCCATCTACTAATAAAAAAAATAAATAAATTTCTTTCACAAACGATATGTTTTTCAGTGATATTTCGACTTGGAAAACACTTCGTATAATTTAAAATAACCATGTCCCATATAAATAGAGTATTTTGAGATTCATTTGCGCTAACTAAAAGCAAGAAAGTCTCTGATTTTAGTTCAATACAGCAAAACAAACTTACCTCTCAATCGCCCTCAGCTGATTGCTAAGTTTGTACTTTATAATACAAACAAATACTAGTACTATGAAAATACATATAATATTACTGGATGCAGTGAAGTAAGGAACAACTTTTTAAAAGATTCATGGGAAAAATGCATATTCATTATGTTTGTATTTTATCATATGTTACTAACGTGTGATTATTACTTACTCAAATTTTATATCATGTATGATGCAACCCCATGAAAATTAGCTCCAAAATTAGGTCTTCAAAAGTCACATGATACGCGAGTATTTATGGTAATAAGATTAAATGATATCACATAATAAAAATAATAGTTTTATGCATTCAACTTACCTGTCAGATATACTTAGCTATAGACTCCGTCGTCCCCCGATAGAAATTCGAATTTCGCGGCACACGCTACAGGTAGGTTAGGTGATCTACCGCCCCGCCGCTGGGTGGTGGCCGGAATAGGAACCATTCCCGTTTTCTAAGTAAGATTTTCTCTATCGGGGCCGGAATGTAAACATGCGTTTACCAGGGGTTCCTCCACTGATTTGGATTTTCGTGTTTCATCGCCATCGATCTTCTGGGCTATCTTTTGCAGGGAAGTACTGGGTCTTTGGTTCGGCATACGTTTATTGATTGTTTTGACGAATTTGGCTTCGAAAATTTCGAAGAATACATTACGTGTAATTACCGAAGTTTTCGGTAGACACTCACATAGTTTGCAAGAAGGGAAATATTAATATTTATTCATTAATAATGTGTAATAAAAGTTAAAATTGATTGAGGCTAACTTCCTTATCGAGGAAGTCAGAAAAACATAGAACTAGTTACGCTTCCTTTAGAAGTTTTATAGCTCTCGTACTAACGAGCAGTTAGAGCATTAACAGTACTAGTAGTGTTGTATCCTCATCACTTCATACTTTACAGAACTACAAATTCATATTGTAATTTGAAGATAAAGGAATATAGCTCCAAATGTGAGCTATTAGAAGGTAGAAGTGAATTAGTGTTCCCCCATTGCAATGGAGGGTGCGTCTGATCGGCTTCATCTCGCTCCCAGGCCTAGACCTCTTCCAAGCTCACAGGCCCAGAGGAGAAGAATGTCGAAAGCCTTACGGAGGTTATGGAGAATCCTCACCGATCAGGCGTCCCCTCGGCAGGTTCTGTAGAACGTCCCAGACTGCCAGGGATAGCCATTGGAAAGGCATCCTAAACAGTGTTTTCCCCTTATGGTTAAACCTCCTTACCCTCGGCGGATGAGGAGAAGGAAGATTCATCGACGAAGATTCTTATGAATATACAAGATAATCTCGTTTATGCTATGAATAAAGAAAGATGAAAATTGGATGGATATAGTATCATTACAAAAGCATAGCTTCATCTAGGCACCAGGTGCAAGTCAAGTGCCAGGTGCCTGCCTAGACGTCTACCATGATGAAAGATCCTCCCAAAAGCCATACCAAAGGCCATGCCACGTTGAAATACCGCTTCTCTTCCGATCAACGAAGTTCAGTAACGTGGGGTCTGGTCAGTACGTGGATAGGTGCCACAGGATAGAGCGGTGACGTCACAGTCTCTCAATGATAGAAGTCCTTCGCCTTTACAGAAAGTGAGGTCTAAGGAAGAATAACCTATGAAAGGGATTAATCTCCTTCTGATCATCTCGAATTGGAAGAAGTTTTAGAAGACGAGGCTCCAATGAGGAAATACTTTCTAATTATAAAATTCTTAAAGCACTTCTACTAAAGGAACCAGGCACCAGGCTCTAGGCGCCAGGCTCCAGGATTTCCAGCTTCTTTGTGTTGGAAGATGGAAATTAAACAGGGTATCCTCTTGAGATTTGTCACGGGATCAGTTTTTCCTGACGGGGCCGCGAAATGTCGCACAGGCGGCTGTCGCCCGTGTCAGGATGTGTCTGAATCTGTGGGAAGTTTCTCGGGAAGAGAACCCAAGAACATACTTCTCGTGACAGGGACTCTAGTGGTCGCATAAGCGACTTCGTCTCTATCACAATGGTTTGATTTGGAGAGAAGTTTTTTGTAGGATCAGCCTTCACCTGCCAGGTCCTCAAGATGTCGCACAGGCGAACGTAACCCTTGTCAGGATGGAGCTGGTTCTACTTTAAACCCTTCACCTTATGAAGAGAGGCTCTCTCCTCGGGTAACTCACTCTTCTCCCAACATTATGGGACAAGAGAAGGAAGATATCAGACTAGGAAGTCAATGAGGGTGCAGGTCTTTCAGCTTACAAGACCTTAGCAACCCTTTTATTGCAAGAATTCGGAGAGTCTCTTGAGTTCTGCCACCCCTCCTTCTCCTAGTTCGTTACTTTTAAGAGGATTATAAGTCATCCTCTTCTGTATATATGCAGCAAACCGGTTTTCAGAATGAGAACTTTGCAATTGTTTGGAATTGGACAAGACTTGTATGAACTCGCATTATTTGATTAGAGGCTTTTTCAAGTAATAGAACCATAGATTACAGCATTATGTCCATGGATAGGAAGCTTGAATGATTCTCTTCGATCCTTATTTCTCATTAGGATCTCCTTTGTCTAGTACTAATTCGTTTTATTGACGAAAAGAACGAAGTTAGAAGATTTTACATTCTCTCTCGGCCTCGGCAAGGGAAGAATGTAGTAGAGAATTCACCTTAAGACTACGGTATGATCAAGTCATATACACATACCGAAGTTAACTCTATGGTTGACAACTGAATTCCTAGTATCCTTACAAAAGTTTTCCTAGTTTAATTCTGTTTACCGCAATGTAACAGAATTATAGAGGATTCTTTATGGCAGAAGTTGTTTCCCTGATCTCAGGCTTTCGAGAAGCATGTGTAGAAAGCATAATCGTATTAAAGAACGAAGATTGCTCAGGATAAGTTCGATAAGTCTTTTGGGAATCATTCTCTTCGTGACAGAAATTGTTTCCCTGAATGGACTATATATTGTCCATAAAAGTTTTTCCTACTGAGAACGGAATAAACATAGAAAGGCTCAATGCGCCAGAAGAGCCAGCCTGGCGCAATGCGCCAGAAGCACCAGCCTGGCGCAAATGCGCCAGAAGCGGAAACGCCAGAAGCGCCAGCCTGGCTCAGTGCGCCAGAAGCGCCAGCCTGGCGCAATGCGCCAGAAGCGCCAGCCTGGCGCAGTGCGCCAGAAGCGCCACCCTGACGCAGTGAGCCAGAAGCGCCACCCTGGCGCAGTGAGCCAGAAGCGCCACCCTGGCGCAATTTGCGCTAGAAGCGCCATCCAAGATAATTTCTCGTTTTAGCGAGTTATTAACCTTAGAGTTCACTAGCCTCTTCGACAACAGGCGTAGTAACAGCAAGTTTCGTTCCTGATTTCGTTCCCCGTCTAATCGAAAATGGGTTCGATCCCAAGGAACTATGAAATTATTTATTTTAATCATTTAGGCCAATTACACAGCTCTCTCATATCACAAAGAGGATCAGGAATCTCTTTTTTTCGCCCAGGTTCGTGTTGACAAAAGAGAACCTATTTGGAAATCAGACACGGAACGTAACGATTCTTAAGAGATTCGCTGCAATATGTTGCATGTCCGTGAGAAACTTCTCGATAGACGATAATAATTGTTAACTTATGTCTAGCATCTATTGGAGAGAGTTGTAAAAAACCTGAGAGAAGTCTTCTTCATAATCGCTTCGCAAGGTGGAAGACGACCAGGCTTCCTATAGATTACTTCATTATTCTTGACCCAAGAGATGTAGCAATTTATGCCATCTTTAGTTTAAAGAAAGGGGAATAAACTTTAGTCTTTTTCCCCTAAATATAAATTCTTAACAGATGTTAAGATAAAGGGCATCAAAGGAAGAAAGGATGATACTTTATGCTTCATTTTTGGCCTTAGATATATTGGATTCACAGAGGTTATAACGTTCTTCTCACAGCATGTGTCGTAAGAAATTTCCCAGAGAGTCTGGAGTTTCTATTAGAATCCTTTATATAGACCTGTAAAACCTCTCCACTCTGAGTCGGTCTGCGTGCAGACTGACCAGAAGTAGACATAATAAGAGGATTTTTTTTCAAGGTAAAAGGCAAGAGTCATGGTAAAGACATAGACTTGCTGCAGATCTTGCTGGTTGGAATAGGGAAGCTGTCCTCTTCCTATACCTCTGTGAACCACATCTTCTATCAACAACGCAGTATAAGGTTATATTCTGTCTCTGCAAGGAGAATTAGATATAGCAGAGAATTAAGATCTTCGGGATCTTATACGATACCTTTATACGATAAGAGTAGGATATCATGCACTTAGTATGGGATTCTTTTTGTTTGGAGGCCTCAGAGATTCCGTGTTCTGACAAGATGGAACTGCTCCTCATAAAACTTCTTTCAGAAATTTTATGAGGGAATTCCTCGTTTCTCTCGGTCCTATACGACCAAGAAGAAAAGTGAATTTTTTGTGCATTGAAATCTCGCATCAGATTCTATGGAAACTCGGCAATGGGTTCTTGCCAGCATATGTCTGGCAAAAGAACTAAAACCCTCTGTTCCTCACTCAACGCTCCAGATAGAGTTTCGTTGTTCAGACAGGGTCCTTACGTTTTCATCTACAGAAGAAGAAATGGTTGAAATGTTTGCCTACAGAGTTTTTGGAATGCGATGAGGGCTCAAAATGCTGCCCAGTTGGTATTCAGTGGGATATATATAAAGAGCTAAGAAATCAGGGGTCCGCCCAATTTCAACTCTGAGTCTCCTTTGACTTCCAGGCTCCTTCCCTTCCTTCGGGCAAGGATAGGGAAGATTCTTCAACGAGAAACCCCTTCACCATGTAAGAAGAGATCTCCGTAGCAACAGAAGTAATCACGAAGGATCCTCTTCGGAGTAAGACTCTTATCTCTCGTACTGTTTAGATTTCATATCAATCTATGGATGTAGTTGACTACTTCTCCTCCCCTTGCCGGAGAGGCCGAGAGCTCAAAGTGGAAGAATGTCTTCCACCCTTCTCAAAGTCTCCTAATAAACTATTGTGGTTGTTTAGGACTTTCGGACAATGTAGCGCCAACTAGGCGCTAAATGCCAGAACAGGCGTAAAAAACGCCAGAGGCAGACAGTCCCAAGAATCACTGTCATTGTCTGGTGAGGAGAAAGAGCGGGCCTCCAACCTGGTTTAGATTTGCTAGAGGCGAACAAATCGGACAGATAAGAGGGTTCGATGGGGACATCGACAGACATCCTCGAGACTCTAACAAGCTCGAAGCTCTAGCAAGTGGGGAGGAACCAGCTAGGCTCCAGAGGCGAGGCACCAGGCAGACGCAAGGCGCCAGCCAAGCAGGCACGAGGAGCCAGCCAGGCGCGAGGCGCCAGGCAGGCGCGAGGAGCCAGCCAGGCGCGAGGCACCAGCCAGGCGCGAGGCACCAGCCAGGCGCGAGGAGCCAGCCAGGCGCGAGGCGCCAGCCAGGCTCTAGGCTTCATCCAGAAGAGATCCATTTCTAAGAAAGCCCTGGTCTTCTTTGAAACAATGTGATCACTAAAACACTTCATGAGTATCTTGATGATTCCTTCAAACAGCTGAGAATTAAAAGCGAATGAAGTGCGAGCTTTTATGAATTCTTGTTCTTTCCATAACAATATGTCATTAAGTACATATTAGCTGTCATTTACGGGAGATGCAACTCTGGGTTGACCTCCCATTATACGAAGGATGTCAAGTTGACCTACGAGAGATCTGTCTCTCTGGGTTATACGTGTCTACGGATACGTTGCTGGGATAGGGAGCCGACACTGATCCTTAACTAGTGAGTTAAATCTTAACAGAATTTTTTTATTATTTGGGTTGTTTGAAAGGAGTTTGGGGATAACTCTTTTTCAAATTAAGCACTAACCCTCGTGTGAGGATCAGGTGATCGGGATCGGTGTTGTGCTCCTTAATTATGCCACTAGGCATAGGTGTTTTGTCATGTAAGTGGATAGGACCCCTTTGAAAACAATAAACCGCATTTAGATTCTGTTGAGTAAGTGGATAAGACCCCATTGACAGATCTACAAGAACTCTTAGCCATAGGTCACATCCTCGCTGAGGCTCTTGAGACGAAGCAGACTCCTAGCAATAGCTAGGGGGTCAACCCTTCATCTAATCACATAGGAACCAAGGTTTTATTTATTTATTACCTACAACGTATGTTGTTTCCTGTCTATTCGTAAATTGCTGTCTCTTACCCTCCGCCAAAGGTGCCAATCAGCTAAGTATATCTGACAGGTAAGTTGAATGCATAAAAATGTTATTGTCATGATACAATAAAGTTTTATGCATACTTACCTGGCAGATATATACGATTAATGGCCCACCCAGCCTCCCCTCAGGAGACAGGTGGAAGAGAAAATCTGACTTAGAAAACGGGAATGGTTCCTATTCCCGCCACCCAGCGGCGGAGCGGTAGATCACCTGACCTACCTGTAGCGTGTGCCGCGAAATTCGAATTTCTATCGGGGGACGACGGAGTCTATAGCTAAGTATATATTGCCAGGTAAGTATGCATAAAACTTTATTGTATCATGACAATAACATTTCTCTCTCTCTCTCTCTCTCTCTCTCTCTCTCTCTCTCTCTCTCTCTCGCTCTTCTCTCTCTCTCTCTCCTCTCTCTCTCTTAAAGAGATGTATGTTTTCTGTATGGTAAATGTGATATGTGTAAATCAGTTAATGTTCAAATCAATTTGTATTTTTCATAGCTAACAAACCTTCAGTCTTGCACCAGCTGGACCGGTTAGAAACAATAAAAGATTGTAAAGCAAGGAATCTGTGGCATCTGGCAACTCATGAGTATAGCCTTTGCTCTCTCTCTCTCTCTCTCTCTCTCCTCTCTCTCTCTCTCTCCTATTTACTGAGATGAAGAGAATTTTATGGTACATGTATGTATATGTTTATTAATATTTCAAATAATAGTAATATAACTGCAATTACAAAATTTATGTGATAGTATTTTAAAGAAATTAATAATCTTAACATTTCGCTGTAATTACAAAATTCATTTGTGAGTATTTTAAAGAAATACAATAATCTTCCCATTTCACTCTTTTAAATACTGTAAGGACAACCTCTTTCTCTCTCTCTCTCTCTCTCTCTCTATGTATCTTAAGATGATTTTGAAATTATATATTAATATAATCTCAAAGATTAATACAGTAATATGATAGTAATTTAAGGTAAATTTGATGTAGGATGTTACTTTTAGGTATACATTTGGTTTTTGAACTTTCAAGATAGGCAGTTATAAGCAAAAGAACTAAAACCCTCTGTTCCTCACTCAACGCTCCAGATAGAGTTTCGTTGTTCAGACAGGGTCCTTACGTTTTCATCTACAGAAGAAGAAATGGTTGAAATGTTTGCCTACAGAGTTTTTGGAATGCGATGAGGGCTCAAAATGCTGCCCAGTTGGTATTCAGTGGGATATATATAAAGAGCTAAGAAATCAGGGGTCCGCCCAATTTCAACTCTGAGTCTCCTTTGACTTCCAGGCTCCTTCCCTTCCTTCGGGCAAGGATAGGGGAAAGAATTCTTCAACGAGAAACCCCTTCTTCACCATGTAAAGAAATGAGATCTCCGTAGCAACAGAAGTAATCACGAAGGATCCTCTTCGGAGTAAGACTCTTATCTCTCGTACTGTTAGATTTCATATCATCTATGGATGTAGTTGACTACTTCTCCTCCCCTTGCCGGAGAGGCCGAGAGCTCAAAGTGGAAGAATGTCTTCCACCCTTCTCAAAGTCTCCTAATAAACTATTGTGGTTGTTTACGGACTTTCGGACAATGTAGCGCCAACTAGGCGCTAAATGCCAGAACAGGCGTAAAAAACGCCAGAGGCAGACAGTCCCAAGAATCACTGTCATTGTCTGGTGAGGAGAAAGAGCGGGCCTCCAACCTGGTTTAGATTTGCTAGAGGCGAACATCGACAGATAAGAGGGTTTCGATGGGGTACATCGACAGACATCCTCGAGACTCTAACAAGCTCGAAGCTCTAGCAAGTGGGGAGGTACCAGCTAGGCTCCAGAGGCGAGGCACCAGGCAGACGCAAGGCGAAGGCGCCAGCCAAGCAGGCACGAGGAGCCAGCCAGGCGCGAGGCGCCAGGCAGGCGCGAGGAGCCAGCCAGGCGCGAGGCGCCAGCCCGGAGCGCGAGGCACCAGCCAGGCGCGAGGAGCCAGCCAGGCGCGAGGAGCCAGCCAGGCGCGAGGTGCCAGCCAGGCTTCTAGGCTTCATCCAGAAGAGATCCATTTCTAAGAAAGCCCTGGTCTTCTTTGAAACAATGTGATCACTAAAACACTTCATGAGTATCTAGATGATTCCTTCAAACAGCTGAGAATTAAAAGCGAATGAAGTGCGAGCTTTTATGAATTCTTGTTCTTTCCATAACAATATGTCATTAAGTACATATTGGCTGTCATTTACGGGAGATGCAACTCTGGGTTGACCTCCCATTATACGAAGGATGTCAAGTTGACCTACGAGAGATATGTCTCTCTGGGTTATACGTGTCTACGGATACGTTGCTGGGATAGGGAGCCGACACTGATCCTTAACTAGTGAGTTAAATCTTAATTTAACAGAATTTTTTTATTATTTGGGTTGTTTGAAAGGAGTTTGGGGATAACTCTTTTTCAAATTAAGCACTAACCCTCGTGTGAGGATCAGGTGATCGGGATCGGTGTTGTGCTCCTTAATTATGCCACTAGGCATAGGTGTTTTGTCATGTAAGTGGATAGGACCCCTTTGACAAATAACCATTAGATTCTGTTGAGTAAGTGGATAAGACCCCATTGACAGATCTACAAGAACTCTTAGCCATAGGTCACATCCTCGCTGAGGCTCTTGAGACGAAGCAGACTCCTAGCAATAGCTAGGGGGTCAACCCTTCATCTAATCACATAGGAACCAAGGTTTTATTTATTTATTACCTACAACGTATGTTGTTTCCTGTCTATTCAGTAAATTAGCTGTCTCTTACCCTCCGCCAAAGGTGCCAATCAGCTAAGTATATATCTGACAGGTAAGTTGAATGCATAAAAATGTTATTGTCATGATACAATAAAGTTTTATGCATACTTACCTGGCAGATATATACGATTAATGGCCCACCCAGCCTCCCCTCAGGAGACAGGTGGAAGAGAAAATCTGACTTAGAAAACGGGAATGGTTCCTATTTCCCGCCACCCAGCGGCGAGCGGTAGATCACCTGACCTACCTGTAGCGTGTGCCGCGAAATTCGAATTTCTATCGGGGGACGACGGAGTCTATAGCTAAGTATATATTGCCAGGTAAGTATGCATAAAACTTTATTGTATCATGACAATAACTTTCTCTCTCTCTCTCTCTCTCTCTCTCTCAGTCTCTCTCTCTCGTCTCTCTCTCTCTCTCTCTCTCTCTCTCTCTCTCTTCTTCTCTCTCTTAAAGAGATGTATGTTTTCTGTATGGTAAATGTGATATGTGTAAATCAGTTAATGTTCAAATCAATTTGTATTTTTCATAGCTAACAAACCTTCAGTCTTGCACCAGCTGGACCGGTTAGAAACAATAAAAGATTGTAAAGCAAGGAATCTGTGGCATCTGGCAACTCATGAGTATAGCCTTTGCTCTCTCTCTTCTCTCTCTCTCTCTCTCTCTCTCTCTCTCTCTCTCTCTCTCTCTCTCTCTCTCCTATTTACTGAGATGAGAGAATTTTTATGGTACATGTATGTATAATATGTTTATTAATATTTCAAATAATAGTAATATAACTGCAATTACAAAATTTATATGTAAGTATTTTAAAGAATTAATAATCTTAACATTTCGCTGTAATTACAAAATTCATTTGTGAGTATTTTAAAGAAATACAATAATCTTCCCATTTCACTCTTTTAAATACTGTAAGGACAACCTCTCTCTCTCTCTCTCTCTCTCTCTATGTATCTTAAGATGATTTTGAAATTATATATTAATATACAGGCAGTCCCCGGGTTACGACGGGGGTTCCGTTCTTGAGACGCGTCGTAAGCCGAAAATCGTCGTAAGCCGGAACGACGCTTGGAAATATGTCTTAAACTAATAAAAAGTTATAAAAACCTTACTTGTAATCCTTTGGTTACACTACATGTCGTTTCCTGTAGTTTTATGTACAACCTGGAGTTATTTCATAAAAGAATGCTGGTTCTTGAAGGTAAAAACTATTGTAATCCTCTGGTGACACTACATTTCTTGAAGTTTTATGTACAACCTGGAGTGATTTTGCAAAATCTTGAGGGCTACAAGAACAGCTGATTACTATTTACGTATCATATAGACTAATTAAAGTAAATGTATCTTTAAATAGGCTTATATATTAGTATCAACAAAACATTTCCTGCCACGAGTCAGAGGCCGTTTTAAATGGAACACGGAACACTTCTTCCTGTCCTACTGTTCAGAAAATAAACGTTACGTCAATCCCCGAGACCATTGTTGCCAAGCGTCTCTCTCTCTCTCTCTCTCTCTCTCTCTCTCTCTCTCTCTCTCTCTCTCTCTCTCTCTCTCTCTCTCTCTCTCTCTCTGATCAAATTACATTGGAAACTTGGACATACGATTGCCCTAATATACGAATGTTTGAGATATAACAGAAAAATTTGCGAAAATACAAGCTTTGATATACAACGAAATATTTGAGATACGATTTTGCGATGAGTGTTAGTTGTATAGGCGACCGATAAATGGCGTTCAGTCTGTTTGTTTGTTGGTGCTGCATGTTAACACGTCGTTGTTTAGTTCGTTGTATTTGCGCCTATTTTTCGTGTTATTTTGTCTATTTTATTATTAACCATGGGTCTCAAAGCTAAAGACAAAGCAGGTGATAAGAAAAAACCCAAGAAAATGATTTCGATGGAAGCAAAACATGAAATTATAGCAAAGCATGAACGTGGCGTTCGTATCGTCGATTTGGCAAACGAGTATGGTCGAAATCCTTCTACAATATCCACGATCATCAAGCAGAAGGAAGCTATAAAAACCCCGAGACCATTGTTGCCAAAGCGTCTCTCTCTCTCTCTCGCTCTCTCATCTCTCTCTCTCTCTCTCTCTTCTCTCTTCTCGTCTCTCTCTCTTCCTTCCCTCTTCCTTCTCTCTCTCTCTCTGATCAAATTACATACTGGATAATGTCTCTCTTTGGATACTTCGATTTTGCCAAATATTGAGGGCTACAAGAACAGTGATTACTATTTACGTATCATATAGACTAATTAAAAAAGTAAACGTATCTTTAAATAGCTTATATTATTAGTATCACAAAACATTTTATTTCTGGCATGAGTCAGAGGCCGTTTAACAAACGAACACTCTCTGTCCTGAAACTCGGCGAACGTCGGAAGGAGCCTGCTCTCTCTCTCTCTCTCTCTCTCTCTCTCCTCTCTCTCTCTCTCTCCTCTCTCTCTGATCAAATTACTGGATAATGTCTCTCTTTGGATACTTGAATTTTGCGTTGTAATCTAACCAGAAACTTCGTTTTGTTATTATTACTGGAAACAAGCAATGATTTTTTCATTATTTGCGCTTTTGGACTGTTATATGTAAACTAGTATGTATTCATTCGCTCGGAAACTAGTTCCGCATATGAGGCGTCACTAAAAAACATAGAAAAATACAACATAAAAAGTGTCGAAAATCATCATAATCTCAAAATTTTGTTGTAATCTAACCAGAAACTTATTTTTATTAATATACTGTGCTAAAACTATAAAGGATTTTATCATCGTATGCGTTTTTTAAAAGCGTCGTTAACTCGGAGCGTCGGAAGACGGTCCTCTCTCTCTCTCTCTCTCTCTCTCTCTCTCTCTCTCTCTCTGATCAAATTACTGGATAATGTCTCTCTTGGATACTTGGAATTTGCGTTGTAATCTAACCAGAAACTTCGTTTTGTTATTATTACTGGAAACAAGCAATGATTTTTTCATTATTGCGCTTTTGGACTGTTATATGTAAACTAGTATGTATTCATTCGCTCGGAAACTAGTTCCGCATATGAGGCGTCACTAAAAACAGAAAAATACAACATAAAAGTGTCGAAAATCATCATAATCTCAAAATTTTTTGTTGTAATCTCACCAGAAACTTATTTTTATTAATATACTGTGCTAAACTATAAAGGATTTTTATCATAGTATGCGTTTTTTAAAGCGTCGTTAACTCGAGCGTCGGAAGCGTCAGCGTCGTAACCTCGGAACAAGCGTCATAACCCAGGACGGATTTTTCCATTGAATATTTAAGAAAAAGCGTCGTAACCTCGGAACGTCGTAAGCCGGAACCGTCGTAACCCGGGGACCGCCTGTAATCTCAAAGATTAATACAGTAATATGATAGTAATTTAAGGTAAATTTGATGTAGGATGTTACTTTTAGGTATACATTTGGTTTTTGAACTTTCAAGATAGGCAGTTATAAGCAAAAGAACTAAAACCCTCTGTTCCTCACTCAACGCTCCAGATAGAGTTTCGTTGTTCAGACAGGGTCCTTACGTTTTCATCTACAGAAGAAGAAATGGTTGAAATGTTTGCCTACAGAGTTTTTGGAATGCGATGAGGGCTCAAAATGTTGCCCAGTTGGTTATTCAGTGGGATATATATAAAGAGCTAAGAAATCAGGGGTCCGCCCAATTTCAACTCTGAGTCTCCTTTGACTTCCAGGCTCCTTCCCTTCCTTCGGGCAAGGATAGGGAAGATTCTTCAACGAGAAACCCCTTCACCATGTAGAGAGATCTCCGTAGCAACAGAAGTAATCACGAAGGATCCTCTTCGGAGTAAGACTCTTATCTCTCGTACTGTTAGATTTCATATCATCTATGGATGTAGTTGACTACTTCTCCTCCCCTTGCCGGAGAGGCCGAGAGCTCAAAGTGGAAGAATGTCTTCCACCCTTCTCAAAGTCTCCTAATAAACATTGTTGGTTGGTTTTTATTAGGACTTTCGGACAATGTAGCGCCAACTAGGCGCTAAATGCCAGAACAGGCGTAAAAAAACGCCAGAGGCAGACAGTCCCAAGAATCACTGTCATTGTCTGGTGAGGGAGAAAGAGCGGGCCTCCAACCTGGTTTAGATTTGCTAGAGGCGAACAAATCGGACGATAAGAGGGTTCGATGGGGACATCGACAGACATCCTCGAGACTCTAACAAGCTCGAAGCTCTAGCAAGTGGGGAGGTACCAGCTAGCTCCAGAGGCGAGGCACCAGGCAGACGCAAGCGCCAGCCAAGCAGGCACGAGGAGCCAGCCAGGCGCGAGGCGCCAGGCAGGCGCGAGGAGCCAGCCAGGGCGCGAGGCGCCAGCCCGGCGCGAGGCACCAGCCAGGCGCGAGGAGCCAGCCAGGCGCGAGGAGCCAGCCAGGCGCGAGGTGCCAGCCAGGCTCTAGGCTTCATCCAGAAGAGATCCATTTCTAAGAAAGCCTGGTCTTCTTGAAACAATGTGATCACTAAACACTTCATGAGTATCTAGATGATTCCTTCAAACAGCTGAGAAATTAAAAGCGAATGAAGTGCGAGCTTTTATGAATTCTTGTTCTTTCCATAACAATATGTCATTAAGTACATATTGGCTGTCATTTACGGGAGATGCAACTCTGGGTTTGACCTCCCATTATACGAAGGATGTCAAGTTGACCTACGAGCGATCTGTCTCTCTGGGTTATTACGTTGTTCTACGGATACGTTGCTGGGATAGGGAGCCGACACTGATCTTAACTAGTGAGTTAAATCTTAATTTAACAGAATTTTTTTTGTTATTTGGGTTTGGGTTTTTCGAAACAGGATTTTGGTTTGGGGATAACTCTTTTTCAAATTAAGCACTAACCCTCGTGTGAGGATCAGGTGATCGGGATCGGTGTTGTGCTCCTTAATTATGCCACTAGGCATAGGTGGGTGTTTTGTCATGTAAGTGGATAGGACCCCTTTGACAAATAACCATTAGATTCTGTTGAGTAAGTGGATAAGACCCCATTGACAGATCTACAAGACTCTTAGCCATAGGTCACATCCTCGCTGAGGCTCTTGAGACGAAGCAGACTCATAGCAATAGCTAGGGGGTCAACCCCTTCATCTAATCACATAGGAACCAAGGTTTTTATACATGCGACTTACCCGGCAGATATATACTTAGCTATAGACTCCGTCGTCCCGACAGAATTCAAAACTCGCGGCACACGCTACCGGTAGGTCAGGTGATCTACCATTCCCGCCGCTGGGTGGCGGAATCCCAACCATTCCCGTTTTCTGAGCCAGATTTTCTCTGTCGCTGAGGCCGGCAACAACTGTTGTTTGGTCTCTCCTGATTGGAATTCTGCTCTTTTGCCGAGAATTGGTTGGACTCATTTGGTGAAGTACTCTTGTTTATTCTCGGATTGGCATACGCTTATTTTTGGACTGGATTAGGACTTGGATTTGGGTTTTCTATTAAGATGGCTGAAGTTAAAGTAACACCTAAGTTTAGGGTTTGTGCAAGGGAAGAATGCAGAACTAGGTTGTTTAAAGCAGAGGTAGATCCTCATACGCTTTGTAGTAAATGTAGAGGTTTCTGAATGTGCGGTTGATAGAACTTGTGCTGAATGTGAAGGGCTTTCGGAGCAAGGATGGAAGGATTTAGCTTCTTATATTAAGAAAAGAGAGAAGGTAGAGCTAGGAAAGCGTCAGCTAGAAGCTCGAGTAGATCTGTTCTTTTGAGCCTGAATCAGAGATTAACAAACTAGATGATGTTTCTCCCATAACCTCAGCCCCTTCTCCCTGTGTTGAATCTAAGGATTCATTTTCAGAAATGGAAAAATGAGATCCTCGATCAGGGAGCTTCAGGAGCAGCTTAAAGCCATGGAAACACAAGGTAAGAGTGCCAGTGAATCAGTGACCCCAGTGCAGTGGAGGGGGCGTCTGATCGGCTCCGCATTGCTCCTAGGCCTAGGACCGCTTCCAAACTCCCAGGACCAGGGGAGGAGGAATGTCAAAAAGCCGCAGGGAGGATGTGGAGCATCCCCAACGATCAGGCGTCCCTTCGGCAGACCCTGAAGTATCGACCCAGGCTGCCTTGGATAGCCGTAGAAAAGGCATCCTGGAAGAGTGTTTTTTCTGCTCGCTCGGTCACTCCTCCTCGTCCAGGCGTGGGATGGAGCTCTGCTTCGAAGTCTCGTCCTCTGAAGAGATCGTGGGTAGCGCCGAAAGGAGACGCTTTTGATTCAAGCCCAGAGCGATTTCCAGAGGATTTTCCTTCGACTAGTAAGAGGGCGAGAAGACCGTCTCCAGCGCCTCAAGATCCGACAAAGCTTTTCATGCTTAATCTACAGGAGCAAATATCCTCCTTGGTAGGCGCTCTACATAAGGATTCGTCTCGAAGGAAAGACTCCTCCCTTCCAGTGAAGAGATCAAAATTATCTTCGCCTGGTAGGAGAGAAGTCCTCACTCTAGCAGGCGCTCGTCTCCGGAGAGACTCTCTCGTTCTCCCTTTAAACGATCCTCTCCTATCTATAGGAAGAAAGTTCCCAGCGGTAGCCGCTCGCAGAGCAAGCGATCAGCTACGTCTCTTAGGAGAAGTCAGGAGTCGGACTCCTCTTCTGAGGATCAGGATAGGCGTCAAGAGCCTAAGAAGCAGGAGCTTGTGAGAAACACAGAACCTAGTAGGCGCAAGAATATTACAGGCGTATAGAGCCTAAACAGACGCCAGGAGTCTTGTGAGAGGCGTCAAGAGCCTACAAGGAGTCACGACAAGCGCCAGGAGTCAAGCAGGCGCCAGGAATCAAGCAGGCTTCAGGAGTCGAGCAGGCGTCAGGAGTCGGGTGTAGGCGCCAGGAGTCTAACAGACGCCAGGAGTCGAGCAGGCGTCAGAGTCGAGTAGGCGCCAGGCGCCTTGTACGAGCTTAGGTCAGAGTAAGACCCCTTCGCACTTTATGAGTTCTTCGGAGAGTAGGAGCCTTCACCTGGTAGGAAACAGGTGCCTGAGAGAAGATCTCGTGCGTTTTAAGAGCTCTATTGCGCCTGGTAGTAGCAAGGATTTTGTCACACGGACGACGACGGTCTTACTTCGTTTTTTTGACAGAAGTCCCTCGACAACTAAGAACCGCTCTTCTCCGAAAGGATCCCCGCAGCCGGAGAATTAGAAGAAGTCTCGGATGAAGAATCACCATGTGGATGTGGTAGTCTCTGATTATAAGAGATTGTCCTTGTTGTTGTTGCAGGAGTTCGGAGATAAGCTGCAACCAGCGGATCCGCCCTCTCCAGATCTTTGCTATCGAGCACGAAGTCTCCAAAGGGCATCCTCATTTGTAAAAATGCGTCCAGCCCTTAGTATGAAAAAAAGCATTCAAAGGATTTGGAGAATGGCTTAAGAATAAAAGAGAGGCGGGCAAGACTGTTTTTTTCATGCCCCCCTTCAAAGTTGACGGGTAAACCTGGAAGATGGTACGATACCAGGAAACCTATGGGCTTAGGACTGCCATCATCGGCAGACGCAGATTACGCTTCCTTAGTAGATTCCTCAAGGAGGGCGCGCTCTACTATCAGCAAAAGCTACTTGGGGGATGTGTGAACTGGACCATCTACTAAAGGGACCTCTTTAGGACGCTCGAAGTATTTAATTTTATGGACTGGGCTTTGGGAGCCCTTGCGAAGAGAACCCAAGATCCCGAATTTTGTCACGATGGAAGAATTATCGAGTGTGTTATCGTGTCTGGACAGAGCGGTGATGGACGGTTCGGTGGAAGTGGCTGCTCTTTTTGGATCGGGAGTTTTGAAAAAGAGAGCAGTGTATGGTCTTTCCTGTCCAAGTCAGTATCTCCTCTACAGAGGTCCGGCCTTGCTATATTCGCCGCTTTCGAACCACCTTTTCCCACAGACACGGTGAGGGATGTCGCAAAATCTTTAGCTGGAAAAGCCACACAGGATTTACTGACACAGTCAGCAAAGAGGTTCAAGCCGGCGGTTCTTTTCAAAGAAGGATAAAGCACCTCTTCAGCAGCCCTTTCGAGGAGCCTCTTCCTCATCAAGAACCCCTTTTAGAGGTAGAAGACCCGGATACCAGAGAAGACCTTCCAGGAGACCTGCGGGGAAGCAAAATGAAGAAGAAGTCCTCCAGATAGCAGTAGGCGCCAGACTGTCGAAATTTGCCAGAGTCTGGGCGAAGAGAGGGGCGGACAGCTGGACCCTCTCGATCCTCGAGAGAGGATACCTCATCCCCTTCAGGAATATCCTCCCTTAACAAGAAAACTCCCAAGGGAGTTAACAGCGAGATACAACGATCCTGTCAAGAGTCAAGCTCTCCTGCAAGCAGTAGAACTTATGTTGCAGAAAAGGGTCAATAGAACCGGTTCAAGATCTCCATCACCAGGTTTCTACAACCGTACTATTCCTGGGTACCAAAAGCCTCGGGCGGGTGGAGGCCGGTTCTGGACGTAAGTGCGCTGAACGTCTTTGTGATCAAGAAGAAGTTCTCGATGGAGACCTCTTCCTCTGTACTTTCTGCTCTTCGTCCAGGGGACTGGATGGTATCTCTGGACCTTCAAGATGCATATTTCCATGTGCTAATTCATCCGGCATCAAGGAAATACCTAAGATTCATGTCACAGGGAAGAGTGTTTCAATTTCGAGCGCTTTGCTTCGGACTTTCGACGGCCCCGCAAGTCTTCACGGGTATCCTAAGGAATGTGGCTCATTGGCTACATTTAGAGGGGATCAGAATTTCGATGTATTTGGACGACTGGCTAATACGAGCAAAGTCGAAGCAACAGTGTCTGGAGGACCTTTCGATAACATTAAAGATGACGCAGTCATTGGGACTCCTAGTCAACCTCGAGAAGTCCCAGTTGGATCCCCAGCAGAACATAGTTTATCTGGGGATTCGGATGGATTCTCGGGGCTTTCTAGCGTCTCCGTCAACAGAGAGAATAGAACGCTGCCTTACAAAAGTGTCGGGATTTCTAGGGAAAGAAACATTGTTCCGCGAGGGAATGGATGAGTTTGCTGGGAACCATTTCCTCGTTGGAACAGTTCGTTTCCCTAGGGAGACTGCACCTAAGACCACTTCAGTATTATCTGAAGGAGAACTGGATCAAAGTTCTCAGGACCTCGAAGAGTCATTCAGGATAAACGGACAAGGTCAAACAAGATCTTCGGTGGTGGTTAGACCCGAAGAAACTCGGTCAAGGAATATCCTTGCATATAAAGAGCCCTCTCCGAGCGTGTTTGCAGACGCATCGGACGTAGGGTGGGGAGCAACGTTGGATTCGCAAGAAGTGTCGGGAACCTGGGAAGGAGCTCAGGTGTCCTGGCAACATAAACAAAAAAGGAACTGAAAGCCATTCACCTAGCTCTCTTGCACTTTCAAGAACAGATTTTAGGATCGATCATTCAGGTCAATTCAGACAACACGACAGCCCTAGCATATATCAGGAAGCAAGGGGGAACTCATTCATTCTCCCTTTACGAGACAGCGAGGGAGTTGTTGCTTTGGGCGCAAGAGAAGCAGATCTCTCTTCTAACGAGATTTATTCAGGGAGAGAGAAAAAAATGTTCGAGCGGATTCTGCTAAGCAGAAGAGACCAAGTGCTCCCACCGAATGGACTCTCCACCCTCAAGTGTGCGATCAGTTATGGGGGTTATGGGGAAGGCCGAACGTAGACTTGTTCGCAACCAACTGGAACAAGAGGTTGGAGAATTATTGCTCCCCCCATCGCGGATCCAAGAGCATAGCGATAGACGGTCTCCTCATGGACTGAAGGGAATAGACGGGTACGCTTTTTATTCCCCCGTTCAAACTGGTAGGGAAGTAATAAGAAAGTTTGCCTCCTCAGAGGGAACGAAATTAACTTTGATCGCCCCCTTTTGGCCAGCCCTAGATTGGGTGACAGAGTTGCTGGAGTGGATAGTGGAGGATCTTCCCAGATCGCTCCCACTAAGGAGCGATCTTCTCAAACAACCCCACTTCGACAGGTATCACAAAAAAAAGCCCCCCGTCCCCGCTCTAAGTCTGACTGCCTTCAGACTATCGAAGGACTCGTTAGAGCGAGGGGGTTTTCTCGCGAAGCTTCAAAAGCAATCGCAAGAGCCAGGAGACCATCCACATTACGGGTGTACCAGTCGAAGTGGGAAGTGTTAGAAGATGGTGCAGGACGCATGAGCTATCCTCTTCCAGTACCTCTATAAAACCGACATTGCAAATTTTATTCTTCTTTACCTGAGAAGAAAGTGTGGCCTAGCGGCGGTATCTACGATCAAGGGGTTATGAAGTATGCTGGCCTCGGTGTTTAGGCATAGGGGTCTGGAGGTGTCGGACAATAAGGATCTACTGACCTTATTAGGTCTTTCGAGACCTCAAAAGTCAAAGATTAATAAAAATCCCAGTTGGAACTTGGATATAGTGCTGCATTACTTGATGTCTGAAAGATTCGTACCTTCCAATAATTGTTCTTTTAGGATTTGACGAGGAAATCTCTATTCCTGTTCGCCTTAGCCACGGCAAAAATGGGTGAGTGAACTTCAAGCGTTAGAGGGCAGAGTGGGGTTTAAGAAGGAGGCTGCAATTTGCTCTTTTAAGCCTCTCTTCTTAGCCAAGAACGAAAACCATCAAAACCGTGGCCTAGAAGCTTCGAAGTGAAGGCACTCTCTCTTACGGGGGAAGAAAAGGAAAAGACCCTTTGTCCAGTAAGAGCGCTAAAATTTTATCTACAAAGAAAGTCTCTTTTGGGAGGTACGCAGGAAAGTCTTTGGTGTTCGGTCAGATCCTACAAGGACCAATATCGAAAAAACGCCCTTACGTTTTTCATAAAAGACGTTAGGGTTAAGGAAGCGCATCTTAAATGTGGTGAAGAACAATTTAACTCCTCAGGGTAAAAGCACACGAAGTGAGGGCCATAGCAACCTCAATGGCTTTTCATAAAACGTGGTCCCTTCAAAATCTAATTGAATCCACGTATTGGAAGTGTAACTCAGTGTTCGCCTCTCACTATCTAAAGGATGTGAGAGTTACTTATGAGAAGTGCTTTTCACTGGAGCATATGTGTCCGCGGATTTAGTGCTGGGAGGAGGAGCTGAGGTTAATCCTAATTAGTTAGGTTATGTAATTTTAACATTATGGTGTTTAATGGTTTTTATGGTTGACTGAAAGAGGGTGGGATAGGAAGAACCCTTTTCAGTTCTTAGATTTAACATGGTTAGAGAGGTCAGGTGGTCGGGATTAACTTTTGGTCTCCTCGTTGTGATTATGTAAAGCCTAAAAGCTCTGTCATGTAAGAGGGCTAGCCCCCATTGATAAGATACAGGTCAGGCTCTTTGCCATGTAAGCGGGTAAGCCCCATTGGTACGATCCATGCAGGTTCTGTCGCGTAAGCGGGCTAGCCCCCATTGACATGATCCAGAAGGGCTGTTCGGTCATAGGTGGTTTACCTCACTGAAGCTCTTGAGGCAGGCAGACTAAATGACAGTAATCATGAAGTCTTCAGCCCAAAACAGGTAAGAACCAAGGATTGATATCCTACAACAATTGTTGTTTCCCGTTATTAGAATTTTGTTTATATATATAGCTGTCTCTCGCCCTCCACCAAGGGTGTCAATCAGCTAAGTATATATGCCGGGTAAGTCGCATGTATAAAAATGATATTGTTAAGATACAATAAAGTTCATACAATCAACTTACCTGTCAGATATATACATAGCTAAGACTCCGTCGTCCCCGACAGAAATTCAAATTTCGCGCCACTTCGCTACAGGTAGGTCAGGTGATCTACGGCCTGCCCTGGGTGGCAGGACTAGGAACCATCCCCGTTTTCTAACATATTTTCTCTGTCGCCGGTGGTTATCAACATTGTTGTTATTACCTCCTGACTTGGATTCTTTTTTCAACATTTGATCAACGTTTTTCGGCTTTTTGGTGACGTATTTGGATCGTGTTTGGCATTCGCTACTGTGGACTGTTTTTGGAATAACTCTTTTGGAATTTTCTCAGTATGTCTGATTCTAATGTGAGTGTGAGAAGTGTGTGAATGTAGGCTGCAGGGTGAGGATACCGAAAGCTTCGGTTGATCCTCACACTGTATGCCGTAAATGTAGGGGAGTTCAGTGTTCTGCTTTTAACACTTGTAAGGATGCGAGGGTTTGAATGCAGAAGAATGGAAGACTTTGACTTCTTATTTGAAGAAGTTAGAGAGGGATAGAATTAGACGATTGAAAGGTGTGAGTTCAAGGCCTATGAGCCTTTCACTGATAATTCTAATCCTACTGATGTAGATTCTCCCTATGTATCTCATTCTCAGAGTGCTTTTTCGGATTCGGCATCGGAAATCGCCAATCTGAAAGCTACAATTAGAGACATGAAGTCCAAGATGGCTGACTTCAAAGGTAAGGCTAGTGAAAGTGAGCATTACAGTGAAGTGAGTTCTCCCAGTGTTGTGGAGGGGGCGTTTGATCGTCCCTGCGACGCTCCCAGGCCTAGACCTCTTCAAGCTCACAAGCCCAGAGGAGAAGGAAAGTCGAAAGCCTTAAGGAGGTTGTGGGGAATCCCCAACGGTCAGACGTCCCTTCAGCTAGCTCTCTTCGTGGCAGGCGGCTCAAGGGCGCTATAGAAAAAGCGTCCTTCGCGAGTGTTTTCTCGTCCTCTCCCTCTCCCTCACCTAAACGAGGGTGGAAGGAGTCGAAATTATCGAGACCGCTGAAGCGTCATATGAAGCAAGACATTGATTCAAGCCCAGAGCGCTTCTCGGATGACGCCCCGTCTGCTATTAAGAAGGCGAAGGTGGCGTCAGCGTCACCTGACGCTTAGGAGGAGTACCACATCATGCTTCTTCCCCGAGTGATGACGAGAGGCGTCATGCACTAGACGTAGGAGAAGCCTCAAGAAAGTAATTATGGCGGTTCAGGAACAACTGTCATCTCTTGTGGGAGTTTTAGCGCCCCGTCGGAAGGACGTGACGCTTCAATTTAAGAAGTCTCGTCCTCTCGCAACTGCTCGAAGAAAGGGGGCTGACGAGAGTGTAGTAAGACAAGAAGATCGAAAGACGTCTTTCTAGAAGTGAAGCGTCATTTCAAGCGGATCTTAGACGTGACGCTCCGTCCAAGATTGTGACGCCGAGTAGGAAGCCCTTAGAGAGCGAAGCGTCTTCCAGACGCGAAGCGTCATCAAAACGTCAACAAGAGACGTCATACATGACGCTCGGAGAGCGGGAAGCGTCATACAAGACGTCTTCTAAAGCGCAAGAGAAGCCGCAGGTTGTGACGCCTTCCAAGTCGATCAGAACGGGGAAAAGGAAAGACTTTCATTCCATTAGCCCCTCTCCTATCAGGAGTTTGTCTCCTCCAGAGGAAGAAAGCTCTGAAAGGAGAACGGAAAATCATAATTATCACGAGTTGGAAGAAAACTCGGATGATGACGATCATGGAAGAGAGGGCTTGTCTAACTATAAAGTGTTGACTACCCTGCTTCTGGAGGAATACGGAGACGAGTTGACTCCGGCTGCTCTTCTCCGCGCTCGCTCTTTTCGAGTGCGAAGGCGAAGAAGCCTTCGTCTTTTCTGAAGATGAAGCCACCATCTCGATGAAGCGGGCTTTAAACGCCTTAGACTCCTGGATGAAGTCGAAGAAAGACTTAGTCAGGACAGTATTTTGCATGCCTCCAGCAAGGTTAGCTGGGAAAAGAGGCAGATGGTACAAGACGGGGGAGGATATGGGTATCGCTCTCCCTTCTACAACAGAGGCAGACTTTTCGACGTTAGTTGACGCTTCAAGGCGTCTAGTCTTAATTCTGCTCGTATTACATGGAGTATTTTAGAACTGGATCATCTCCTCAAGGGACTTTTCCATGTATTGGAAGTCTTCAACTTCTTAGATTGGTCCCTTGGGGTGATGTCCAAGAAAGCTCTCGATTTCACAGGGAATCGAACCTGAAGCCCTGTATGCATTTTGTCTTGCATCGACAAAGCGGTACAGGATGTATCTTTTAAGTCTCTTCATTATTTGGAGCAGGTCTTTTGAAGAAAAGGACGGTGTATGGCGCCTTCTTAACAAAGGCAGTCTCACATCCGCAGAGGGCAGCTCTACTGGATGCACCTCTGTCTGACTATTTGTTCCCTTCTCAGTTAGTGAAGGACGTGGCTCACTCTTTAACTGAGAAGGCGACTCAAGATCTTCTGACGCAGTCAGCTAGAAAAGAAGAAACCAAATCTTTTTGTTTCTGACAAGAAAGAACCTAGCACTTCTATGCAGCCCTTTCGAGGTGGTCCGATCTCCAGACCTCCCGCAAGAAGGAAGGCTCCAGAGAGAGAGGTAGCTCCGCCTTTCGTCCCTTTAAAAAGGGAAAATGAAACATTTCTCCTCCAAGCACCAGTAGGTGCCAGGCTCCTGCGACGCTCCCAGGCCTAGACCTCTTCCAAGCTCACAAGCCCAGAGGAGAAGGAAAGTCGAAAGCCTTAAGGAGGTTGTGGGGAATCCCCAACAGTCAGACGTCCCTTCAGCTAGCTCTGCTTCGTTGCAGACGGCTCAAGGGCACTATAGAAAAGCGTCCTTCGCGAGTGTTTCTCGTCCTCTCCCTCTCCCTCACCTAAACGAGGGTGGAGGGAATTGAATTTGTTGCGAAACCGCTGAAGCGTCATAGGACGCCTGACAGGGATTTTAGTCCGGAGCGTTTTCTCAGATGACTCTCCGTCTTCTAGCAGAAAGCGAAGGGGGCGTCAGCGTCACCTGAAGTGTACGCAGAAGTACCCCTTTCCTTTTTCCCCACCGAGTGATGACGAAAGACGTCATGCACTGGACGTGGGAGAAGCGTCAAGAAAAATCATTATAGCAGTTCAAGAGAAACTGTCATCTCGAACGCAACGTCGGAAGGACGTGACGCTTCCAATTAAGAAGTCTCGTCCTCTCTTACCTGTTCAACGACAAGCGTCATACAGACGGGAAACGGCTAAACGGCTTACAGAAGCGTTTAGTGCGAGAGCGAGAACAGGTGCTTACGAGAGTTTCGTAACGCCAGAGAGAGGTAAGACGTCTTTTAGACGCGAAGCGTCATTGGAAAACGGAGCATAGCATGACGCTCCGTCAATATTTTGACGCCAAGGAGACGCCTTTGGAGAGCGGAGCTCTTCCAAGCGAGAAGCGTCATCGAGATGTCACCAAAAGACGTCTCCATGACGCTTGGCAAACGGGAAGCGTCATGTAAGCATGAAGAGTCTTCTAAAATTCTAGAGAAGCCGAAGCTTATGACGCCTTCCAAGACTATGAGAGCGGGAAAGATGGAAGGATTATCATTCTCTTAACCCTCTCTGTTAGGAGTTTGGTTCCGCAAGAAGAAGAAGGTTCGGAAAGGAGAGCGGAGACGCTTTTAGATCCCGAGTTAGAGGAAAATCGGATGACAAATATAGTGGAAGAGAAGGTCTGTCTAACTAGAAGGTGTTGACTACCCTTCTTCTTGAGGCGTACGGGGACGAGTTGACGCCCAACAACCACCCACACTTGCCTACATTCGCAAACAGGGAGGGACGCACTCCTCGTTCCTTTACGAGCCCACGAGAGACCTATTACTTTGGACGTATCACAGTAACATCTCCCTGATGACAAGGTTCGTACAGGAGAAAGGAATGTGAGGGCGGACAGGCTCAGCAGGAGGAAACCAGGTCCTTCATACAGAAGGGACTCTACACGAGGAAAGTGTGTCTCGATCTCTGGTCTATGTGGGGAACTCCTCATGTGGAGTTCTTAGCAACATTCATTTCAAATAAGGCTCCCAGTGTTTTGCTCGGTCGTGGAAGATCCCAGAGCACTTATGGTAGATGCCTTCCGGCTAAAATGGGTATCGAGAGACGTTTATGCTTTTCCCCCATTCAAAATCCTGGGGTTAGTAATGAAAAAGTTTGTGGCGTCAAAGGAGACGAGGATGACGTTAATAGCCCCCTTTTGGCCGGCCCAGGAAGGGTTCACGGAGGTGGTAGAGTGATCGTATACTTTCCAAGATCCCTACCCGGAAGGACGGATCTTCTCATACAAACATCAAACCTCTCCGCTCTCGCTCTGACTGCCTTTCGACTATCGAAAGACTTGTCAGAGCGAGAGGCTTTTCTCGCGAAGTAGCAAGCGCGATCGCGAGAGAACGCAGAACCTCCACTACGAAAGTATACCAGTCGAAGTGGAAGGTATTTAGGAGGAGGTGTAGATCCAAGAAGTTGTCCTCCTCCACTACCTCTATAGCGGAAATTTGCGGATTTCCTGCTATTCCTGAGAGAAAAATCTCATCTAACCCGTATCCACAATAGAGGAATATAGAAGTATGCTCCCGGCTGTATTCAGGAACAGAGGATTAGATCGGGCAGATGAAGATCTCCACGATCTCATAAGGTCTTGTGAGACTTCAAAGTCTAAGGAACCAGTACTCCGAACTGGAACCTAGACGTAGTTCTAAATATCGGTCATCGGAAAGATTCGAACCTCCTCATCGGGCATCGTTTAGAGACATTACCCGAAAATGCCTATTCCTATTATCTTTAGCTACGGCAAGAGAATTAGTGAATTGCATGCTCTGCAGGATGAAGTAGCATTCAAGGGAGACTCAGCGATGTGCTCGTTAAGACCCTGTTTTTAGCGGCAAAACGAGAATCCTACGAATCCCTGGCCTAAGTTATTCGAAGTCTAAGGCATGTCGAACTCGTAGGCAGAGAAACA
>NC_087201.1:159974155-160028909 GCF_015104395.2 Macrobrachium nipponense | reverse complement strand
TGGGTGACGTCACATACGTCACACACCGATATGGCAGGCGTGATGACGTCACAGACTGCTTCTCGGCCTATTTCGCTGCACCCAGACTCAAATACTACGCCTTCTGACTCGGCAATACAAACTGTAATGCAGAAATTACAGGATACAGAGAGAGAATGGATAAGAGAGAGAAAAAGAAAAGGTGTGATTCGCCGCCTTAATCTTCTTCCTCTAGTTCGGCGTCATCGCTAAGTCCGATAACGTCACGGTGAGCGCCAGTCAAGCGTTGGAGGATTCGGGAGTTCGCGACTGATCCTCAGGCTAAGAGGAGAAGATCAATTCTTCTTTATCTTCAGACCAAGACTGTCGTATCCAAGTCAGCAGGAAGGTCGGGAAGTCAGTGGCTAGGTAAGCACAAGGCTAGCAGACAAGCCGTTCGCAAGAATCCGAACAAGAGAGAGAGGCGACGGCCGACGGACTAGCGGCCGATGCGGAGTTGCCAGTTCGGATTACAAAGACTACGATACCGCTGGTAAAATCGACGTTGGCGGCAAAAGGTGCAGCAGAGGATAGAATGCAGGTCCCAGTTTTGCCCATAAGGCCATTCAAAATACGTACAAAGGATGATAAGGCTCCTATTAAAAGTACGAAGAATAGGGAGTTACATGGCCTGTCATATCTCATAAAGCACTCGAGAGGTTGAAGGTCAATGGTATTTGAGTTCGTTCCAGAATTCGTGGCCAAGACCCAAAACCCAACAATAGTGGACGGCAGATTCGACTCCTTTGCCATACCTTCCTTGGCAGACTTTGTAGACAATGACAAAGATGAGATGCTTCTGTGCCCCGTCAGGGCACTAAGGGAGTACTTAAGAAGAACAAGGCACCTCAGGCCGGGGTGCCGGAGGTTGTTCGTAAGTACAGGACGGAACAAGAAGGAAGTGTCCAGGAATACAATATCGTTTTGGCTAAGGGAGACGATCAGAAATGCTTATATGACAGAAGACAGGGGGTCAGATAGCCAGGTGGGAGCTAGAGCTCATGACATCAGGGGCTTGAGTGCTTCTCTGGCATTTAACCCCTTCTTTACCGGGTGGGTGAGCAGAATGTAAACATTGCGTTTGCTGCCGAACTGAATCTCTCGGTAGTGACTCAAGTTTGGAGGGGTGCCGATCGTAAAAATATTTGCCAAAAATACACTAATCAAGACAGGCTAATGAAATTATCAGGTATTATTAGCACTATAATAACGCATATTCTCTGTTAGTTTTATCATCCTACAGGGAAAATAAATGATTTTATGAAAAAAAATGTGAAACTCAGTGTCCATTGTACAAGGGACACTGGTGGTCGGTGAGAAAACTACGGTCTTGAATAGAAATTCGGTCTTACCGAATGTTGGTATATCGCACCTGGAACATGCACATAAAGTATTATCAAAATAGAACCGTAAATAAGCACGTAATAACAAAAAAAAGAGCAAAAACTAAAGCGAAAGCCCCGCCAATAAATAATGGAAATCGCAAATTTTATTTTTAGTATATCTTTCAAAATTGGTCAATGTCATTTTCTACGTTTTCTAAGATTAGTTTCATCACAGAAAACAACTTTAGGGGCATCAGGGGTATCTAAACTAATTTTTCAAGTTTCTTGTCCTCAGAAAAAATCGCTTTTTCTCTGGTTTGGTTTTTTATATATATAAAGTTACTATAAGGCTTTATTTCTACCTTCATTTATCTGGTGTTCATATCTTTTATTTGTAAAATGTAATGTGAATAAATAAATAAATACAGTAAATGATGATACAACTGGTTTTTTACTTGGGTAGAAGTTATTACATGTTTACGCTTGTCTGGTTTTGTGATTTTTTGTTGAGACGCAGTTCATCTGTCACCTACACACTACTATAAGCAATAATAATATTTTTTTGGGTTCATCATACGTCTGGCATCGTGTCATACTGTTTATTTTGCTCCAAACTCTTCAAACCGAAATTACAGAATGATTGGAAGTCCCTATCTGAAAAGAGGAGTTTTGGTGGTACTACGCATACCACCTTTATGCACCCGGTGCGGTGTAGTAGACTTGAATGGTGGTACCCACCTACCTCCAAACAAACTTTCGGTAATGAAGAGGTTAAGAAGAACATGTCTGTGGATAGAATTCTGAAAGCTGGTGTGTGGAAACGCCAAACAACTTTCACCTCATTTTGTTTGAAAGACGTTGCCCATAGATCTTTGGACACTTTTTCCTTGGGTCCAGTGGTGGCGGCCCAACAAGTGATATAGCTCATCCAGTACCCCTAGCGGGTCAGTTTGCGTCTAGTCTAAGATGAAGGTATGAAAGTAGAATGAATGGGATGACTGGTCTTTTTTCTTTACTACTTTCTTCCTACTCCTTTAACTACGGGCAATATGAAGGAGGGTACCGTCATATGCTGGAACGGACTAGATGCAGGTGAGGTGGTCAGCCATACTGTGAAGCTATTCTTTAGGTTATGATATGACTTTTCAGTAGGCAACACACCCCTCTAGATAATAGGGAAGAGAGGGGTGAGGGTGGATCCAGTTACACCCAGTGAGGGAAACCAATAGATTCGCTTATGTCTTTGGTTCTAGGTTCATTGTCCATTCTCTTAGAATTTCCCTAATATATTCTTAAATGGATAAGGTGGCAAACTCCCAGTCAGTTGTAGAGACTTACCTCCCTCCAATAAATAAGTCTATCCTAATGTTAAGCAACCAAAGGTTTTGTTCCGTATATGAACAACAAATAACCAAATTGTATAACTAATTTTGTATTATTTTCATAACTAACAACAACCTGAGGTCTTATCAGGTAAAGGCCCACCTCGAACCACCCCTTTAGCAGTCTAAACTGGGTTAGAAATATAACTGGTGGGTCACAGGTAGCCGTGGGCATTCTGGGTATACATGCCCCGTGACCTGGTATAGATGCCAATAGCCCCTGGATCTCACAAGTGTAATTTTAATTCTACCAGGTTTCCAGCTTGGCGCTAGTAAATCCTAATGTTAAGACCTCAGGTTTGTTAGTTATGAAAAATACAAATTAGTTACAAATTTGGTATTTTCTCGTCGAAGAGAAATTAATTCCTGGATTTTGTTTTCTCCGAAGTCTTGGAGTCCTCCAAGAAGTGGTGGTGTATTGAAGCATCATTTCTTGGAAGATATTTTACTGTAAAATATAAACTGTCAAACCCCTGTATTTGTGGACTCCGGATTCGTGGATTCATCTATTCGCGGATTTTTCTTTGGACCATATCTACCCATTATTTGCAGGAAATTCGCCTGCTGGTGGGTTTTTCTGACATTAGCTATTCACAAATTAGTGTATTTTGATGTTATTTTCATGACTAAATACATTATTGTGATACAAAAATGATTTACTAATTTTCAAATATTAATATTGGTTATACTGTATTAGTAAGTTTACCGTATACTATACTCGCGTAACACCCGATCTTGCATATCATGCAACCCCCAAATTTTCACCCTTAAAAAATTATTTTATCGCGTATCAAACGTGTCATGTGAGTTAAATTTGAGACCAAATAACAATAGGCTAACCTCTTTTCCTCCTCTATCTATTCCATTTTTAGTTAGGCTAACCCCTTTCCCTCCATCTCTTAATCTATCCCATCTTCTAGTTAAGTTTAAAAAAGTAAAAGAGAATGCTTAAAGTATCGTTAGTAATGATATACTTGTTTGGAAAATGCATACAGCTAGAAAAAGCGGATTTGCTATGAACAACCAATCCAATAAGAACAGCCTTTTTCCTTGCATTTCAACCATTGTACGATAGTAAAAAATTACCGTAATTGTTACAAATGACATTAAGGAGAATAGAACTGATATATTTTTACATCACTATATCCTTACTCGCCATGGAGAAAAGATCGGCAAGGGCATATATGGCTAAATTTAATCTGTAAGTTTTAGCTGAAGTTGAGGAAAGAATGTTGATCCGCTAACGACTATTATCGTGCATCGGCAGCGTGGATGGAACTCTGCGCAAACTTGGTTGGGTATAGTACCATCAAAACTTGATCATAAACAAAATTTGAGAGAACATGTTTTAATCAAAGCTATTGGGCATGAAAGAACACATTTTACTGTTTTCACTCCAATAAAAGATAAATACGTAAAGCTCGTAGTATTCTGATGAAATAAAGTGAAAATATTGAACGTAGTCTGTTTTTTTTTGTTTATGCAGTAAACATGCCCTCAGCCCCATCTACTAACAAAAAAAATAACTAAATTTCTTTCACAAACGATATGTTTTTCAGTGATATTTCGACTTGGAAAACACTTCGTATAATTTAAAATAACCATGTCCCATATAAATAGAGTATTTTGAGATTCATTTGCGCTAACTAAAAGCAAGAAAGTCTCTGATTTTAGTTCAATACAGCAAAACAAACTTACCTCTCAATCGGCCCTCAGCTGATTGCTAAGTTTGTACTTTATAATACAAACAAATAGTACTATGAAAATACATATAATATTACTGGATGCAGTGAAGTAAGGAACAACTTTTTAAAAGATTCATGGGAAAAATGCATATTCATTATGTTTGTATTTTATCATATGTTACTAACGTGTGATTATTACTTACTCAAATTTTATATCATGTATGATGCAACCCCATGAAAATTAGCTCCAAAATTAGGTCTTCAAAAGTCACATGATACGCGAGTATTTATGGTAATAAGATTAAATGATATCACATAATAAAAAAGGGATTTTGACGTAGGAAAAATCTATTTCTGGGCTCAGCCGTGTCGCTCCGTGAAATGTGTCCTCTTTAGCACTAATAGTTTTATGCATTCAACTTACCTGTCAGATATACTTAGCTATAGACTCCGTCGTCCCCCGATAGAAATTCGAATTTCGCGGCACACGCTACAGGTAGGTCAGGTGATCTACCGCCCCGCCGCTGGGTGGCCGGAATAGGAACCATTCCCGTTTTCTAAGTCAGATTTTCTCTATCGGCCGGAATGTAAACATGCGTTTGCAGTTCCTCCTGATTTGGATTTTCGTGTTTCATCGCCATCGATCTTCTGGGCTATCTTTTGCAGGGAAGTACTGGGTCTTTGGTTCGGCATACGTTTATTGATTGTTTTGACGAATTTGGCTTCGAAAATTTCGAAGAATACATTACGTGTAATTACCGAAGTTTTCGGTAGCACTCACATAGTTTGCAAGAAGGGAAATATTAATATTTATTCATTAATAATGTGTAATAAAAGTTAAAATTGATTGAGGCTAACTTCCTTATCGAGGAAGTCAGAAAAACATAGAACTAGTTACGCTTCCTTTAGAAGTTTTATAGCTCTCGTACTAACGAGCAGTTAGAGCATTAACAGTACTAGTAGTGTTGTATCCTCATCACTTCATACTTTACAGAACTACAAATTCATATTGTAATTTGAAGATAAAGGAATATAGCTCCAAATGCGAGCTATTAGAAGGTAAGAAGTGAATTAGTGTTCCCCCATTGCAATGGAGGGTGCGTCTGATCGGCTTCATCTCGCTCCCAGGCCTAGACCTCTTCCAAGCTCACAGGCCCAGAGGAGAAGGAATGTCGAAAGCCTTACGGAGGTTATGGAGAATCCTCACCGATCAGGCGTCCCCTCGGCAGGTTCTGTAGAACGTCCCAGACTGCCAGGGATAGCCATTGGAAAGGCATCCTAAACAGTGTTTTCCCCTTATGGTTAAACCTCCTTACCCTCGGCGGATGAGGAGAAGGAAGATTCATCGACGAAGATTCTTATGAATATACAAGATAATCTCGTTTATGCTATGAATAAAGAAAGATGAAAATTGGATGGATATAGTATCATTACAAAAGCATAGCTTCATCTAGGCACCAGGTGCAAGTCAAGTGCCAGGTGCCTGCCTAGACGTCTACCATGATGAAAGATCCTCCCAAAAGCCATACCAAAGGCCATGCCACGTTGAAATACCGCTTCTCTTCCGATCAACGAAGTTCAGTAACGTGGGGTCTGGTCAGTACGTGGATAGGTGCCACAGGATAGAGCGGTGACGTCACAGTCTCTCAATGATAGAAGTCCTTCGCCTTTACAGAAAGTGAGGTCTAAGGAAGAATAACCTATGAAAGGGATTAATCTCCTTCTGATCTTCTCGAATTGGAAGAAGTTTTAGAAGACGAGGCTCCAATGAGGAAATACTTTCTAATTATAAAATTCTTAAAGCACTTCTACTAAAGGAACCCAGGCACCAGGCTCTAGGCGCCAGGCTCCAGGATTTCCAGCTTCTTTGTGTTGGAAGATGGAAATTAACAGGGTATCCTCTTGAGATTTGTCACGGGATCAGTTTTTCCTGACGGGGCCGCGAAATGTCGCACAGGCGGCTGTCGCCCGTGTCAGGATGTATCTGAATCTGTCGGAAGTTTCTCGGGAAGAGAACCCAAGAACATACTTCTCGTGACAGGGACTCTAGTGGTCGCATAAGCGACTTCGTCTCTATCACAATGGTTTGATTTGGAGAGAAGTTTTTTGTAGGATCAGCCTTCACCTGCCAGGTCCTCAAGATGTCGCACAGGCGAACGTAACCCTTGTCAGGATGGAGCTGGTTCTACTTTAAACCCTTCACCTTATGAAGAGAGCCTCTCTCCTCGGGTAACTCACTCTTCTCCCAACATTATGGGACAAGAGAAGGAAGATATCAGACTAGGAAGTCAATGAGGGTGCAGGTCTTTCAGCTTACAAGACCTTAGCAACCCTTTTATTGCAAGAATTCGGAGAGTCTCTTGAGTTCTGCCACCCCTCCTTCTCCTAGTTCGTTACTTTTAAGAGGATTATAAGTCATCCTCTTCTGTATATATGCAGCAAACCGGTTTTCAGATGAGAACTTTGCAATTGTTTGGAATTGGACAAGACTTGTATGAACTCGCATTATTTGATTAGAGGCTTTTTCAAGTAATAGAACCATAGATTACAGCATTATGTCCATGGATAGGAAGCTTGAATGATTCTCTTCGATCCTTATTTCTCATTAGGATCTCCTTTGTCTAGTACTAATTCGTTTTATTGACGAAAAGAACGAAGTTAGAAGATTTTACATTCTCTCTCTCGGCCTCGGCGAGGGAAGAATGTAGTAGAGAATTCACCTTAAGACTACGGTATGATCAAGTCATATACACATACCGAAGTTAACTCTATGGTTGACAACTTAATTCCTAGTATCCTTACAAAAGTTTTCCTAGTTTAATTATGTTTACCGCAATGTAACAGAATTATAGAGGATTCTTTATGGCAGAAGTTGTTTCCCTGATCTCAGGCTTTCGAGAAGCATGTGTAGAAAGCATAATCATATTAAAGAACGAAGATTGCTCAGGATAAGTTCGATAAGTCTTTTGGGAATCATTCTCTTCTTGACAGAAATTGTTTCCCTGAATGGACTATACGTATATTGTCCATAAAAGTTTTTCCTACTGAGAACGGAATAAACATAGAAAGGCTCAATGCGCCAGAAGAGCCAGCCTGGCGCAATGCGCCAGAAGCACCAGCCTGGCGCAGTGAGCCAGAAGCGCCACCCTGGCGCAGTGAGCCAGAAGCGCCACCCTGGCGCAGTGAGCCAGAAAGCGCCACCCTGGCGCAATTTGCGCTAGAAGCGCCATCCAAGATAATTTCTCGTTTTAGCGAGTTATTAACCTTAGAGTTCACTAGCCTCTTCGACAACAGGCGTAGTAACGGCAAGTTTCGTTCCTGATTTCGTTCCCCGTCTAATCGAAAATGGGTTCGATCCCAAGGAACTATGAAATTATTTATTTTAATCATTTAGGCCAATTACACAGCTCTCTCATATCACAAAGAGGATCAGGAATCTCTTTTTTTCGCCCAGGTTCGTGTTGACAAAAGAGAACCTATTTGGAAATCAGACACGGAACGTAACGATTCTTAAGAGATTCGCTGCAATATGTTGCATGTCCGTGAGAAACTTCTCGATAGACGATAATAATTGTTAACTTATGTCTAGCATCTATTGGAGAGAGTTGTAAAAAACCTGAGAGAAGTCTTCTTCATAATCGCTTCGCAAGGTGGAGACGACCAGGCTTCCTATAGATTACTTCATTATTCTTGACCCAAGAGATGTAAGCAATTTATGCCATCGTTAGTTTAAAGAAAGGGGAATAACTTTAGTCTTTTTTCCCCTAAATATAAATTCTTAACAGATGTTAAGATAAAGGGCGTCAAAGGAAGAAAGGATGATACTTTATGCTTCATTTTTGGCCTTAGATATATTGGATTCACAGAGGTTATAACGTTCTTCTCACAGCATGTGTCGTAAGAAATTTCCCAGAGAGTCTGGAGTTTCTATTAGAATCCTTTATATAGACCTGTAAAACCTCTCCACTCTGAGTCGGTCTGCGTGCAGACTGACCAGAAGTAGACATAATAAGAGGATTTTTTTTTTTCAAGGTAAAAGGCAAGAGTCATGGTAAAAGACATAGACTTGCTGCAGATCTTGCTGGTTGGAATAGGGAAGCTGTCCTCTTCCTATACCTCTGTGAACCACATCTTCTATCAACAACGCAGTATAAGGTTATATTCTGTCTCTGCAAGGAGAATTAGATATAGCAGAGAATTAAGATCTTCGGGATCTTATACGATACCTTTATACGATAAGAGTAGGATATCATGCACTTAGTATGGGATTCTTTTTGTTTGGAGGCCTCAGAGATTCCGTGTTCTGACAAGATGGAACTGCTCCTCATAAAACTTCTTTCAGAAATTTTATGAGGGAATTCCTCGTTTCTCTCGGTCCTATACGACCAAGAAGAAAAGTGAATTTTTTGTGCATTGAAATCTCGCATCAGATTCTATGGAAACTCGGCAATGGGTTCTTGCCAGCATATGTCTGGCAAAAGAACTAAAACCCTCTGTTCCTCACTCAACGCTCCAGATAGAGTTTCGTTGTTCAGACAGGGTCCTTATGTTTTCATCTACAGAAGAAGAAATGGTTGAAATGTTTGCCTACAGAGTTTTTGGAATGCGATGAGGGCTCAAAATGCTGCCCAGTTTGGTATTCGTGGGATATATATAAAGAGCTAAGAAATCAGGGGTCCGCCCAATTTCAACTCTGAGTCTCCTTCGACTTCCAGGCTCCTTCCCTTCCTTCGGGCAAGGATAGGGAAGATTCTTCAACGAGAAACCCCTTCACCATGTAAGAAGAGATCTCCGTAGCAACAGAAGTAATCACGAAGGATCCTCTTCGGAGTAAGACTCTTATCTCTCGTACTGTTAGATTTCATATCATCTATGGATGTAGTTGACTACTTCTCCTCCCCTTGCCGGAGAGGCCGAGAGCTCAAAGTGGAAGAATGTCTTCCACCCTTCTCAAAGTCTCCTAATAAACTATTGTGGTTGTTTAGGACTTTCGGACAATGTAGCGCCAACTAGGCGCTAAATGCCAGAACAGGCGTAAAAAACGCCAGAGGCAGACAGTCCCAAGAATCACTGTCATTGTCTGGTGAGGAGAAAGAGCGGGCCTCCAACCTGGTTTAGATTTGCTAGAGGCGAGCAAATCGGACAGATAAGAGGGTTCGATGGGGACATCGACAGACATCCTCGAGACTCTAACAAGCTCGAAGCTCTAGCAAGTGGGGAGGAACCAGCTAGGCTCCAGAGGCGAGGCACCAGGCAGACGCAAGGCGCCAGCCAAGCAGGCACGAGGAGCCAGCCAGGCGCGAGGAGCCAGCCAGCGCGAGGCGCCAGCCCGGCGCGAGGCAGCCAGCCGGCGCGAGGAGCCAGCCAGGCGCGAGGAGCCAGCCAGGCGCGAGGCGCCAGCCAGGCGCGAGGCGCCAGCCAGGCTCTAGGCTTCATCCAGAAGAGATCCATTTCTAAGAAAGCCCTGGTCTTCTTTGAAACAATGTGATCACTAAAACACTTCATGAGTATCTAGATGATTCCTTCAAACAGCTGAGAATTAAAAGCGAATGAAGTGCGAGCTTTTATGAATTCTTGTTCTTTCCATAACAATATGTCATTAAGTACATATTGGCTGTCATTTACGGGAGATGCAACTCTGGGTTGACCTCCCATTATACGAAGGATGTCAAGTTGACCTACGAGAGATCTGTCTCTCTGGGTTATACGTGTCTACGGATACGTTGCTGGGATAGGGAGCCGACACTGATCCTTAACTAGTGAGTTAAATCTTAACAGAATTTTTTTATTATTTGGGTTGTTTGAAAAGGAGTTTGGGGATAACTCTTTTTCAAATTAAGCACTAACCCTCGTGTGAGGATCACTGATCGGGATCGGTGTTGTGCTCCTTAATTATGCCACTAGGCATAGGTGTTTTGTCATGTAAGTGGATAGGACCCCTTTGACAAATAACCATTAGATTCTGTTGAGTAAGTGGATAAGACCCCATTGACAGATCTACAAGAACTCTTAGCCATAGGTCCACCTCCTCGCTGAGGCCTCTTGAGACGAAGCAGACTCTAGCAATAGCTAGGGGGTCAACCCTTCATCTAATCACATAGAACCAAGGTTTTATTTTTTATTTATTCCTACAACGTTATGTTGTTTCCTGTCTATTCATAAATTGCTGTCTCTTACCCTCCGCCAAAGGTGCCAATCAGCTAATATATACTGACAGGTAAGTTGAATGCATAAAAATGTTATTGTCATGATACAATAAAGTTTTATGCATACTTACCTGGCAGATATATACGATTAATGGCCCACCCAGCCTCCCCTCAGGAGACAGGTGGAAGAGAAAATCTGACTTAGAAAACGGGAATGGTTCCTATTCCAACCACCAGCGGCGGGGCGGTAGATCACCTGATCTACCTGTAGCGTGTGCTGCGAAATTCGAATTTCTATCGTTGGGGACGACGGAGTCTATAGCTAAGTATATATTGCCAGGTAAGTATGCATAAAACTTTATTGTATCATGACAATAACATTTTCTCATCTCTCTCTCTCTCTCTCTCGGGTCCTCCTCTCTCTCTCTCTCTCATCTCTCTCTCTCTCTCTCTCTCTCTCTCTCTTTTAAAGAGATGTATGTTTTCTGTATGGTAAATGTGATATGTGTAAAAATCAGTTAATGTTCAAATCAATTTGTATTTTTGCATAGCTAAACAACCTTCAGTCTTGCACCAGCTGGACCGGTTAGAAACAATAAAAGATTGTAAAGCAAGGAATCTGTGGCATCTGGCAACTCATGAGTATAGCCTTTGCTCTCTCTCTCCTCTCTCTCTCTCTCTCTTCTCTCTCTCTCTCTCATCTCTCTCTCTCTCTCTCTCTCTCTCCTATTTACTGAGATGAGAGAATTTTATGGTACATGTATGTATAATATGTTTATTAATATTTCAAATAATAGTAATATAACTGCAATTACAAAATTTATGTGATAGTATTTTAAAGAAATTAATAATCTTAACATTTCGCTGTAATTACAAATTCATTTGTGAGTATTTTAAAGAAATACAATAATCTTTCCATTTCACTCTTTTAAATACTGTAAGGACAACCTCTCTCTCTCTCTCTCTCTCTCTCTCTCTCTATGTATCTTAAGATGATTTGAAATTATATTAATATAATCTCAAAGATTAATACAGTAATATGATAGTAATTTAAGGTAAATTTGATGTAGGATGTTACTTTTAGGTATACATTTGGTTTTTGAACTTTCAAGATAGGCATTAAGCATTTCTCTTCTCCTAAATCTATCTCTCTCTCTCTCTCTCTCTCGCGCTTCTCTCTCCAATCTCTCTCTCCTCTCCTCGCTCTCTCTCTCTCTCTCTCTCTCTGCCAAAGAATTGATAGATATACAAATAGATACTTAGTCAGTCCTCTCTTTCTCTCATCTCTGGAAAAGATATATGTAGTGTTTATGGGAGGGGGAGAAGTGTTACCAATAGAAGTTTATTTCAATCTTATGATATTGTCAGGAGTTATTCTCTCTCTCTCTCTCTCTCTCTCTCTCTCTCTCTCTCTCTCTCTCTCTCTCTCTCTCTCTCTCTCTCTCTCTGTGTTCTTGGCTGTGTATATATTTCTGATAGTCGAATGTTTAAGATGTCTTTGAAATTATATTAATAATATCAATTCAGTGGTATATTTGATATAGGATGATACTTTAAGTATAAATTTGGTACGTATTTGAACTTTCAAATAGGCAGATACGTATAAGCATTTTTAGAGGGGAGTTCTAACTATACGCCAGGTTCTGGTACCCATCCCCTGCGAACACAGGGGGAGCACTGTAATGTATTTTTATGTCATCAGCTTCAAAAGCAATGCTATTGCTTCAGATATCTTATGATATAGAGGCGCAAGGGTTATTACTTGCTGCTATAGCAATGTTGGGATAGAACATAGGGATTAATTGTAATTTCTGGTAACTTCTCTTCATTTTACACCTTTCCTGGATGCAGTTGAAACTTTATAGAGTAGTAACATATATAATTTTTTAGTTTAAATAGTGTGTGGGGGGGTGTTTGTTGATAATACCCATCATGTATATTGCTAGATGATAAGGGGGAAAGAGTAATGGTGTATATTTTTTGTCCTTAGAATTGCTACCATTTAAATGCTATCTTATGCTTGTTTATTGAATGAATGTCAGTATTGTAGAGTAAACTATTTGAGGGCATTTTATTTGATTGATGAACTACAGAATGGCAAATAAGCTATTTGTTTTGGTTTTCATGTTTCTCATGACCTTGTGAACACTGTATTTACATGAAATTTGATATGTATTGTATTCAAAAGATACAATATCTGATATCATGTGAATAGTGTTCATAAAGTTCTGAGAAAATATGATAACAAAAATTAAACAAAAGGCTTACTTGTCATTCTGTATCTGATGAAGTATATATGTATTTGATGGAATGGCAGTTAACAAGCATTCAGAAGTATGTTAATGATTTCAGAAATAATGTTTTTATTTCCAGTTGACAACCAATGAACAGTATACTTGGTCACGCAGAGAGAGTACAGAAGCAGGGTCACCTTTGAGTATGTTAATTGAGCATGGTATCAACCGAAGTCGTTATGCCACTGATGCTGTAATGGCTCTGACTACTGAACTTAAGAAGTGTGCAACAGAAGGAAGGTAAGGTATTTTAAGTTTTGTATAATGGTACTGATTAATATGTAATTGCTCATGTAATGCTCTTAGTCTTCAAGTAAAATGTAAAAATGTCACTTATCATTTTTCAGTATTAAATATCCTTGTATATATTGTTTCACAAAAGAACCTAGAAAACAAATAATATTAAGTACTATTTAACAGAAATTTTTTCATTGCTAAGGTTTTAATGAGTACTGAAGCCTATTTGTGTCTCTTTTAATGCAATTCTCAAGCCTTGCTTCTCCAGCCACAAAAACAAATTTGGAATTTATTTTTCTTTACAGTTGACAGACACCTTCCTTTTTTTATAATGAAAAATTATTCACAATTTTTGTGTTACAGGTGTAAAGTGGCTTTGGTGGTTGATGGCATCAACTCGTTTTTCTGTCCAGTGTCTCGTCATAAGGTAGACAGCGTCATTGTGGAGCCCCAGAGATTCATGATATATAAGGCATTTATGCACTTATTCAATAATGATTGGGTAAGTGATATGTAAATGAGTGGGTGCAAGTAAATCACCAGACATATCTATGAGTTCATTTAGTATATCTTAGTTTTACTAGACCACTGATCAGCTCTCCTAGGGCTGGCCTGAAGGATTAGATATTTTTACATAGCTAGGAACCAATTGGTCACCTAGCAATGGAACCTACAGCTTATTGTGGGATCCGAACTACATTATATTGAGAGATGAATTTCTATCACCAGAAATAAATTCCTCTGATTCCGTGTTGGCCAAGCCAAGAATCAAATTTCGGACCACTGGATTGGTAGCCGAGCACATAAACCACTAGTCCAAAGAGGAAATTTTATAAGAACCTATGAGATTATGGTCTTTCTAAACTTATTAGCTGTCATAGATTAATTTATGGTTGTTACATGAAGTAATAACAATTTATTCTCAGATGGTAGCTTGGAATTTTTAAAGGAAAGTGGGTAATTACTTGATTATTGTATGTAAATAAAATTCTGCTGCAAATGCATTATTAAAACAGTACCCCTCTAGAAATAGCTTTACGAGGGTTACCTGTTTTTCTTGGCTTTCTATTGTCATTTTGTTGCATATACATAGTGTTTTCTATTCTTTGAATCTCATAAAATTTAATAACTTTAAATTATATTTAGATCAAATCATATTTGGTTATTGGTTATTTAGGCCATAAAAGCAAGCCTGATGATGTAAGGAATATAACATTCATTTTATCCCCCAATTTGCATCCATTATTGTCCTCTCACTTGCACTCCACATATTCATGTCAAGAATGACCCCAGTGTTATGTTTCTGTTGGGTAGTAAACATAAAGGTCCTCGGTCGTGTTTCTCATATCTCATAACAATTTTGTCACCCCTTTCTACTTTCAGGTGGTTAATTGCAAGAGTAATAAGTAATATTATTATGCTATTCTTCCGCTTATCTAGTTTTATCTTGTTCCTACCTTCTAATTTTGCTTTGCTATCTTGATGCTAGTAAAGGTAGTTAATCAGTTGTTTATCAAAGAATTACCACAAATATTTCAGAATTGGTCTGGAAGTTTGGCTTAGTTCTCAGTAGTTTTGATGTTTTTATCCTTTTTTTGTTCTAGCAAAGTGAGGTCTTGCCTACTTGTGATCAGAATGGTCTTTTTTATCCCGAAGCTTTATATCATTATTAGTTTATAAGGGGTACTGACAGATGAAGATATCCTTCAAATCCTCTTTATATTAGTTTACACTATATGTGAGCTTCATTCTCTTTGCTACCTGTAACTAAATTTCATCATATGTATTTCTTTTGTTTTTTGAGTTTGTAGGGAACTGAGAAAACTAGAAAAACAAATAGTTTTTATTACTTAAGTAACAATTATTTTAGTTTTTTTTTTAAATATAGAGCCATTTGAAATCTGAGAGTTTGTAGACTTGGGTCCTAATGGGGCAACTTGATTTTTGTGGTATAAGTAGAAGAGATTTTTTTTTTTTGCAGAGATAAAAATGTTATCTCTTATGAAAAACATTTCTTTTATAGAAAAATGGCTGCATTTTAGGGAGCATAGACCTGAGAGCAAATAGTGGTGAAACAAGAGATTCTTATTTACCCCGTTATCTTCTACAGAAAGCTGTAAGTATTGAGCGTATCCTATGTTAACATAGCTTTAACTGAGATAACCTGGTCAGAGATGTTGATAAAATTTCTGTAGTAGAATGAAAAAAGAAAGTTATATTAATCATTTGTAAGGGACATTGAAGATATATGATGTCTGATATAATTCATTTGGTATATTGCTTCATTATTATAATATTGCAAGTACAGTATATTATAGTTGTCAGAAGTAGAAAAGTTGTCCAATATCGTTAAGACATATGTCTTTTTAAACCAAAAACAATATGCTCTTGAATTTCAGTTTCATATTGTTTTTTTATTCCATTAGGGGTGGGAGGCTCTAGATCCCTTTGTCCCCATTCCTGTTGAGGATTATGATGAGCGAGAAATGATGAGCATCATTGACTATTACATAGACCGTGATTGGCTGCAGAACATTAATGGTCCCTTGAAGCTAGCACGAAGTGAGTTAGCTGCTTTGACTGGTCACAATCCGTATACAGTCATGAGAATATGTAGCTCTTTGTAGTTTGTATGCTATCTGTATGTATGAATTTCTGAGCAGTGTACATAGAAAATTAATTACAGTTGTTTGAAAAATAAATGTTTTGTTTGTAGAGTTTTGTTTCTTCATCCTCTGAGAAAAGAAAGTATTGTATGGTTATGAAGTTAATTCTTCTTGTAGCATTATTTATGGAAATTAGTTATGGTGAGGCATGAACTATAGTTGTAGTTTTGCAGGGATTGTATGCGGGACCTTCTGACTTTTGACTCGAAAGTCAAAGGTTGTATCTTTTGGCTTGTGATGTATTGTTTTAGGTAATCTTAAAAATGTTTACAAATTTGGATTTAGCTAATCATTTTTTGTTTATTAATTTCTCTCATGAATATTTCATGAAGTAATCATGGGCATTTCATACCCATAAAAACTGGTTTTTATGGGTATTTACTGAAAAATATTTGAACAAGACCAATGAATTGTTTTGAAGCTTGCAAGGGCTTTCTCGATGGATTTGTTCTTTAAAGAAAGGCGAAAATTGCAGCAAGGGAATAAAGACTAATGGAGACTATAATAAGTAATAGGAAAAAATCAATGCAGCTGTGATCCAGGTCATACTAATGAATCTTACATGTTACCATTTACAAAAGACTCGCTATAAGGCGTACCTCTCTATTTTGGATGATATTGCTCTATCATGTAGGTTTAAATGTACGTATAGTTATTTTCATGTTAAAAATTTGACTTAGTTACTTGTGTTATTAGTCTAATGTACAGTCTTCAGGGTTTCTTTAGAATAGATAATGAAGATAATGATATAGAAGTAAGGGATGAAAATAGTGAATATTTAGCTGACATAGATATTAATGAAGCTGATATTGTGCAGGCTATTAATGAAATTAAAAATGGAGCTGCTGCAGGGCCGGATGGAGTGCCTGCTATTTTGTTAAAGAAAGTAGTTCATTCTATCGCAAAGCCACTTGCAATATTATTAAGACAAAGTGTAGATACAGGCAAGATTTATGAGGAGCACAAATTAGCATATATTACCCCTACTTTCAAAAGTGGATCAAGACTAGAGGCAAGTAATTATAGGCCTGTGAGTCTAACATCACATATTATGAAAGTGTATGAAAGGGTAATGAAGAAAAATATTATGAAACATTTAATAAAAAATAATTTGTTTAATAAAGGACAACATGGTTTCGTACCCGGAAAAAGTACACAAACCCAACTGTTAGTCCACCGTGAGAACATATTCAAAATTTGAAAAGCGAAATGAAAACAGATGTGGTTTATTTAGACTTTGCAAAAGCTTTTGACAAAGTAGACCATAATATATTAGCGAAGAAAATTAGAAAACACAATATCGTGGATAAAGTAGGAAGATGGTTAAAAGAATTTTTACACAACAGAAAACAGATAGTTATTCCAAACGACGAGAAATCGGATGAAGCCAAGGTAATATCCGGTGTGCCGCAAGGTACGGTGTTAGCTGCAATACTGTTTGTTATTATGATTGAGGCTCAGAGGTCTGGAAAAACTAACACCTATTAATAATAATAATTATGATTGAGGACATAGACAGTAATGTTAAGGATTCGGTAGTGAGTAGTTTCGCAGATGACACAAGAATAAGTAGAGAAATTACTTGTGATGAAGATAGGAACGCTCTACAAAGAGACCTTAACAAAGTATATGATTGGGCAGAGGTAAATAGGATGGTATTTAACTCTGATATATTTGAATCAATAAATTATGGAGACAGAGAAAGAAAGATATATGCATATAGGGGACCTAATAATGAGACAATCACAAATAAGGAAGCAGTTAAAGACCTTGGTGTGATGATGAATAGGAACATGTTATGCAATGATCAAATAGCAATTCTGTTGGCAAAATGTAAAGCAAAAATGGGAATGTTGTTACGGCACTTCAAAACAAGAAAAGCTGAACACATGATTATGCTTTATAAAACATATGTTCGTAGTCCACTTGAATATTGCAATATGATACGGTACCCACACTATCAAAAGGATATTGCACAAATAGAGAGTGTACAAAGGTCCTTTACAGCTAGAATAGAAGAAGTTAAAGACCTTGACTACTGGGAAAGACTACAATCCTTAAAATTATATAGTCTAGAAAGGAGAAGAGAACGCTACATGATAATTCAGGCATGAAAACAGATAGAAGGAATAGCAGAAAATATCATGGAACTAAAAATATCAGAAAGAGCAAGCAGAGGTAGATTAATAATGCCCAAAACTATACCAGGAAAAATGAGGAAAGCACACAGGACATTAATCCACTACGCACCAGCATCGATAATGCAGCGTCTATTCAATGTGTTGCCAGCTCATCTGAGGAATATATCAGGAGTGAGCGTAGATGTGTTTAAGAATAAGCTCGACAAATATCTAAACTGCATCCCAATCCATCCAAGATTGGAAGATGCAAAATATACCGGAAGATGTACTAGCAACTCTCTGGTAGACATTAGAGGTGCCTCACACTGAGGGACCTGGGGCAACCCGAACAAGATGTAAGGTCTGTAAGGTGGTATGTTTGAAACTAACTCTAATTATGAGCAAAATTTCATTTGTGTTGCACCATGCAGTCAAACAATCTAACCTCTGAAGTAGCTAGTCTGGGAACTCTCTTAGTAGTAGTGTGTTTTGTTTCCTTGCCTGTGAATGTCTTGTTTTACCTCCACTTCTACCAATCAAGATGCGAAGAGGTAATAATTTTCTCATGTATGTGTATTGGAAGTAGAGAGGTCTTTATGCCATATAAGAATCTTATATCAACCTGTGAAAAGCAGCAATAAAATAAATATGAGCCAATTTTGACTCATCCATGGTCAAAGTGTTTGAGGTGTAATGACTTTATGTAAAAGGGAATCACAAATAAATATCTGTGTATGTCTGTAGATGCACAGTTCTTCTAGAATCTACTTTCTAGATGTAGGGTTCTTACATTAAGGGTGAAAAATCAACTTTTTGGTAGTGTTCTAGTATTAGGATAATGGAAATTGTCTTGTGATTATTGTCACAACCACTTATGCCAATGAACACTGGAACAGCTACAGTGTTACGCCAATTAGATGGACTTATTTGAGGTAAAATTACTCCAGAACTCCAAACATCTCTAAGAAACAATAGGTTTTCCCCCAGGCTCTCTAGGTTATGTATGACCTTTGTAGTGTTATCTGACTGGAAAGCAGATTCAATGAGAGGACACACTAGAGAGTCATGTCTAGGGAAGATCATCCAAATGCTGTTGACTGTTTCAAGTTTTGGCATATATGTGTGCAGTTAAGTCAAAGATTTAATGAAAAATTTACATTTTTTAAATTTTGCTGCTGTCTGTGTCCATTTTTCCAGCATACAGTAGATAGTTCATTTAGGTTACCAATGTAAAGAAACTAAAAGTTTAACCAATCGTTGGTGGAATGAGGCTTTAATATTGCAAGGAAGAACTGGGATATGCCTTTTCTATCCTGGAAGTTCCAACTAATCCTGCAAGCACAGTTCTGAATTACTCAGACATAGTAGACTGGACCCTTGTTTAATTCTCTTGTCTTTCTTTCCACTTTTCCACAAATTGGTCTCTAAATGAGGTACTCATGGCTACCACTATATAAGGGAAATAATCAAATGTATCTTAAACACATGTTTTGATGGTTCACCTGAATGGTAAAACAAGGTGAAAAAACATTTATGACAAACTTACCCACACTGCTGGGTCTGATCTCAACAGCCTGGTGACCCTTAAGACATATGGACAGCCACCAGTTGCAATAAGACATTGTTTGTCTCCTGTAGATCATCTTTGTCAGAGGAAGGCTGTCTTTGATAAAATCTCTTGTATTGTATGCTATGCAAAATATTCCAGTAGAAAGTGACTTAATACTTTGGTACTACAGATATCAGTAAAACACTAACAAAGAAAGATAAGAGGTTTCAGTTAAATGTTCAAGATGAAAGACGCAAGACAAGGGAAGAACCATTGACAGTTGCAGTCTTATAGAATATCTTGAATGGATAATACTGCAAATATATGAACTCTTTTCACCAGCACAATGATTTTTTGGTAATGTGCTTGGTTGAGATCAAACAGGTGATTTCTGGTAAGTCGTTAGAGTAGAACTGAATTAAGGGGAAACGGGTTTATCAGCAGTGTCAGGAACAGAATTTTGGAGGGAATCTTGTGACTGAATTAGTCAGCCTTAAAACTGCAGATATGATCAAGGTACTATGATTGACAGCAATGAACAACTGGAAAGGCAGAACTATTTTAGACCTATGTGTGGTACTTACCATAGACACATATGGTACAGTAACAAATTGTAGATGTAAGCACAACTCTGGTCTCATTATTGATGCAGTTCATATACATAATTTACAAACGGGCAAGGTCTTATCATGAAAATAACAACTGACAGTACACATACCTGGGTTCAGGGCATGGAAATGGCCAACAGATGACAAGGTACGTCCTTTTAGTCCACTTGTTTGTTTTAGGTTGACAACCCTGAAGGCATGGTCAGTCAGATGATTTTGCCTCTATCTGGAAGTGTGGGTATTACCATATATGTACGTATCACATTGCTTGGATTTACAGATCCCTTAGTGTAATATTTGTAACAGAGTTTTGACCATTACATTGCGGCTTCCTGTTCTCTTCGGAGCCTTTGGGTCCTTCCTATTCTCAATCCATGGATGTTAAATTTCATCCTTTTGCTCCAATCAGTTATAGTAGAGAATTGTTTCAACACCTTTCTTCCACCAAAATTGTGATTTAGACACTTTTAAATGATGGGGTTTCTCGTGAAATAATTTTTTATAAAATAAACCTCTTTTTCTTCTCAGTACAAACCTGTCACTTATACTAAATGTTTAACCCTCATCTCAGCAGACTGGTTGTAGTTATAACCTAGGCTACATGAAAGGTGGGATGTTACCTGCTCTTAACCCAGAATCCTTGAAAACACGTGCTAGAGAAGTCACGTAAAGCCGTTGGTTCCGGTGCTGAATAACCGCTGGTTCCATGCAACGTAAAAACACCATACAAACAAACAAACTAACAGAGGGCAGCTATGCAGCCAGGATTTGACTGACACATCACGAGGTTTTGCGCCTGGTCAGTGACCAACATCCACCCACCTTGTATATGCATGAGTTGCCAGACGCCACAGATTCCTTGTTTTACAATCTGATTGTTTTTAACCGGTTTCCAGCTTGGTGCTAGAAGATTATCGTATTGTTAAGACCAAATGTTTGTTAGCTATGAAAAATACAAAATGATTGAAAATTTGTCATATTGTTAATATTCAGTTTGTATTGAAAATATTATTTTTGTTAAAAAAATTATTTAAGATTTTTTTTGTCATACTCATCAAGGTATAAAAGCAATTTCTGGGCTCAGCTCGTGTCGCTGCGCGAAATATCCTTTAATCTATTATTTCTAGGGTAAATGTACTAACACATACCAGAGAATAAATAAATAAAGAAAAAGGTCAGTATAACTGACTCGCTCACCCTCCCAGAGAGTGTCGGTATGAACACTATGGCGAGTGAGACCACTACCACGAGCCAAATGCCAATAGAATTCTCCCACTACAAAATCCCCCAAGAGGGGAGCCGACCCACAGAGTGGGCAGCACCTACTACTACTACTCCATCCCATGCTGCCGACTGCTGCGCCTCTGGTGGCCATCCTTTTCAGTTAGCGCACACGATACACACGTGCCATTTTCTTCTCTGTGTTTTTGTGCCCTTTCTTTTGGATTTTATTACAATGGAGCGTGCAGCCATCGCAGCAGCTAAGTTAAGTACTCAGTGTTTATTGCTATTTGGTTTTTTCCGGCCCTGAGCACGTATTTGCCGTTTTTTAGGTATAAATACGATCTCTAGGTCGGAAGCATGGCAGCATGGTTCTGCCTCGTGATGGGTCCGTTCTGGGTCGCCCATACCCAGAGCATCCCCTGTCTTTGTACGCTCTATTTTATTATCCGCTTTGTTTAGGGTAAGGTCTACACGGTTTTGTCATGCATGCATGTCTTTTACCTTATGTAGGCTCTTCTATCCAGACCCTAGCCACGGCTCTTAGTATCGGCCTCGACTAGCTTTGAGTGGTAGACTTGCCTTCGGGTTAGTCGTACACTCCTGGATTTTTTTCTCCTACTATTTTGTTTTCTTTCTTTCATTTTATTATTCATTTTATTATCTATGTGATATTGTTAGGTTAGTCAGGCGTCTGGCTCGCTTAGCCTAGGTTACGGCCTATTGGGCCTTTATGTTACCGCTTGTCAGCTCGGTTGCTTCCCGATAGCATCTCGCTGATCAGTTGGTTTTGTTTTAGGCTTAGTTGTTGTTCTTATCGCCCCGTGGTCACCTATGTGATCACGAGGCAGCCAAGACGCCTGTCCAGTCACCTTTCCCCCCTCCCGCTCTTCCATAAGAGTCGGGGGGGGTGGCTAGTGCCTGCCCATGCTCGCTCCGCATACCCGAGCCTGCCTCCCTCTCTCCCCCCAGGCGGAGGGGGTAGAGGGACGGGACAGACCAGACTGGACTCGACCTCTCCGGCTCTCGGTCCGGTCGGATGGTAAGGTGGGGGGGGACTGGCCTTTCCCCCTCTCCATTACTACTTCGTCGCTCCGTTACTAGCCGAGTCTGTATGCCCCCGCTCTTTCCCACCTTACTAGGGCTCCTTTACCACCGGAGGCCTGGCATCTAGCGGAAAGGTACTAGTCTACCCCACGGGGTGGACCGGAGCATACAGTCGGTCCCTTCTAACCTCTCCGTTTCACTGAGTTATCACTCCGCCACGCACTGGACTTAGTCCGGTACGTTCGAGCTTTTAGGTTTAAGATGTTCAGTTTATTTTAAGTACCTTAAACCATTCCCCCTCCCTTCTTTTTTACCGGATACCTCCGGGGTTTATAGCCTATTCAGGCTAGTAAGGGAGGGCTATGCCCGATTTTTTTTCCGAGCTCCGGCATGCAACGGAGTTCTTCTGTCCTTTAGCCTGTAAGTGATATTCTTTAAGATACTCATGTGTCTTTCCACTTACAGACCACCAACTGTGAGCATCCGGGATGCGCCGCCACACTTCAGGACCCGTGTGGACACGAAGTTTGCCGGTCCCATGCTCCATGCGCGACTCCGCACGGGGACATCCAGGTCTGGTACCATGAGACGTGTACCATATGTTACGATCTGGTGAGCCAGCTGTTAGACGGGGTAAGTAGTCCATCTCCGGTAGCTGGTCCGCATCTGTTTTAGTGCTTAAGTTTGCATTAATCACTCTAACTTAAGGAAAATTCAAGGGGCCTTATAGCCCCTATAAGTTAAGTTATGCTTTAAGTTACCTTTAGTTTTAAGTTATTCTTAAATCTAATCGATACCCTCTCTTCCAGGCGCCGGCAGTGAGGGATACCGCACTGGCAACCCTGCGGGCCTGGGTCGGCGGTTTCGGGAAGAACGCCGCCAAGGGTATGCCCTACATCCTGGAGAAAAGGTTGGCGGTACTAACTCTTCCCCGGAGGCAAGGCGACAGGATATGTCGACCCAGTAGAGGCGGCCCCGACTATCGCCTTCATCCAGCAACAGCTGGCTGCCTCATTGACTGACCAAGGCCAGGACATCTCCTCGGAAGTCGCGACGTTGGATATTAATGTAGAACCTATGGTAGGTGTAGACGACCTGTTGGTCGAGGTAGGTAAGGTGGACACCCAAGGGATACCCTTGGGCGTAACTGTTTCTTCTACTCCTGCAACCTCTCCATCCTTCCAAGTCTTTACGGGTGATGAATTGTATACTCCTCCTGACGCTTCGGTTAGACCCAAGGTCAAGGTCAAGCAGTGAAATCCTTGACAAAGACGTCGTCGTCGTCTAAGAAGACGGCTTCCGGCGTCATCCTCCTCTCGTAAGTCTCCGGCTAGGAATCCCGGAGCAGACAGATCTAAAGCTTCTGGGTCCGGCTCTAAGTCCTCGAGGAGTAAATCCTCCAGAGAGAGATCTCACACTCCGGCAGAGATCGTCAGTTCCGCTACCCTTGGTGCCAATTCAGAGCCACCCCTCCACCTCCGCAGCAGCTCCGGCTTTGGACTCCAATGCTGGCCTGTTGCAACAGGTGGGCGACCTGGTTGGGTCTTTAAAGAAAGGTAGCATGGAACAAATGATCTCTCGGTTGTCGGATAGGATTACTTCTCAAGACTCCATTATAGCCGGACTGAGCCAAGCTCCTCTAGCCTCTCCTCCACCTTTCAATGCAGGTGGAGCCCAGCTTCCCCCGTATGACTCTCTACCTCCGTTCTCGATGAACAACCCGTGGAGAGTAGCGTCATACGCCCCCTTCCAAGACGGACTCATTTCTATACCGGAATTTGGAACTCGAAGGATAGAGGACTTCGAGTTCTACCCGGAAGACCTTCAGCCTCCGTTCATCGGCTACGCAAGGCTCACCGCCTCAGCCATGATTCGAGATGATAGGGTACCAAGGAGACAGTCCTCTATTCACGTGACCAGGCTCAGAGAGAATGGCTCAGGTGTTTAGAGGACATGGATTGTTCTATACGAAAATCCAACCTTTCAAGAGTCCCTTTACGATCTTCACGATGGATGAGAGTACCCCGCTCCCTTTCCTGACAAAGATACCGCGACGTCTACCATTCCAGCGGCCCACCAACCAGGGGAAGGGCCCCATGCCTCAACTGAAGGAAGCAGATCCTACATCTCCGTTACTTCCTTCAGCCGGAGAATTATGGGAAGACTTACCGAACACCTTCTCAGCTGGCAAACTCAAACCGGACTGTGCTATGGAGCAGTTTGGTGAAAAGCTACCCAGGCTTCCAGATAGCCTTATTCAGGCTGAATTTGACGCTAAATCGCGATTAGCCAGATCGATTAATTCTATGGCTATGACCGAGGTGGCCACCATAGCCTATGGTTCAGAGCCGCTTTTTCAAACTTATGACCAAATCCCTGACTCAAACGGTACAGTCAGATATGTTTGAGTTTGCCACTGCTAGGACGAATTGTAGGAAGCATGTCCTACAAGAAGCAACCATTCGGCACGAGTCCGAATAGGTTTACTCTCGTCGAGCATCTGGGGAGCAGATCTCTTCCCAGAAGCAATGGTGAAGGAAGTCCAGTCAGAGGCGACGAGGTTGAACCAGAGCCTTAAGGACCGTTGGGCCTTACGGCTAAGAGGAGGCAAGATCTTGCAGCTAGAGGTAAAGGGCAAAGGAAACCCAGGCGTTTCCAGCCCTACCAGAAAAGCAGCCACGCTTTTCTCAACAAGTTCCGGCGGTTCCCTTAGTGCAAACAGCCCAGCCTTCCACTTCAAAGGCTCAATCACAGCCAATTACGTGATCTCCCCTCAGCCTAGCCCTCCACCATCTTAACGCCATCTCTCCAGCTTACAATCAAGCCTTCGAGAGTCAATCTTCACAGAAGTATGACCGCTCGGGTAAGGGAGGCAGAGGTAAGCGTTCCTTCGTGGGAGAGGATCGGGAGGGCCCTTTAATAGGGAAAACACTTCAGAGGAGGCCGAGGAGGTTACCAGAACCAATGAAGAACTTCAGGTAGGAGGGAGGCTGTTTCACTTTCGCCACCGGTGGAACTTCAGCAAGTGGGCTCAGAGCATTGTGTCCAAAAGGCCTGTTGGAGCTGGTTAACAAACCCACCTCCATCCCAGGCCCTTTTCCGTCAACTTCCTTCCAAAGAACTGACGGAGTATGCGGAGGATCTCCTTCAGAAAGGAGCTATAGCGAGAGTCAAAAGATTAAATTTCAAGGTCGCTTGTTCAGCGTGCCAAAGAAAGGCTCACAAAAAAGAAGAGTAATCTTAGACTTGTCCCGCTTAAACTTAGCCATTCGCTGCGACAAGTTCAAGATGCTCACGATCTCGCAGGTGCGGACCTTATTCCCCGTGGGGCCGTCACCACCTCTATCGATCTTACAGACGCTTACTATCATATCCCTATTGCAAGACACTTCCGTCCTTATCTAGCTTCAAGATAGGAGACCAGACATTCTCCTTCAAGGTAGTTCCTTTCGGGCTCAACGTAGCACACCCAGAGTGTTTACGAAGCTGGCGGAAGTAGTTGTTCAACAACTCAGATCGCAAGGGGTTATGGTAGTAGCGTATCTCGACGGTTGGTTGATCTGGGCTTCAACAGTCGAGGAATGCAACAAAGCAACACTGAAAGTGATTTCAGTTCCTGGAATATCTAGGCTTCAAGATAAACAGGACCAAATCAAGACTCACTCCAGAGTCAAACTTTCAGTGGCTAGGCATTCAATGGAATCTATCCTCCCATACTCTGTCGATTCCATCGTCCAAGAGGAAGGAAATAGCGAAGTCAGTCAAGCAATTTCTGAGTCACAAACTGGCTTCAAGAAGATCTCAGGAAAGGATCCTGGGTTCTCTCCAGTTTGCATCAGTGACGAACATCCTAATGAAAGCCAAACTGAAAGACCTAACCAGAATCTGGCGCTCACGAGCAAATATCAGGTCCAGGGACAAATTGTCCTCAGTCCCTCTGATTCTAAAGAATCGACTTCGGGCCGTGGGCGAAAGTCAAGAACCTATCGGTGTCAGTGCCCCTTCAGTTTCCTCCTCCAGGGATCACTATCCACACAGACGCTTCATTAAGCGGTTGGGGAGGATATTCCCAGTTCAAAAAGGTTCAGGGAACGTGGTCACCTCAGTTCCGTCAGTTCCATATAAACGTACTGGAGGCAATGGCACTGTTCTTGACTCTAAAAAGGTTACGACCGCCAAAGTACTCCCACATAAAAACTAGTCCTGGACAGCGCAGTGGTTAGTACATTGTATAAACAGAGGAGGCTCCAAGTCACGTCATCTAAATCATGTCATGGTAGCCATATTCTCCTGGCGGACAAGTTCAGTTGGCATCTCTCCTCCACCCATATAGCTGGAGTGAGAAACGTCATAGCAGATGCTCTATCCCGATCAGTACCTCTAGAGTCGGAATGGTCACTGGACAACAGTTCGTTCCAATGGATTCTTCAGAGAGTTCCAGGTCTACAGGTAGATCTCTTCGCATCTCAAGCGAACCACAAACTCCCGTGTTATGTGGCCCCCAACCTGGACCCTCTGGCCTATGCCACGGACGCCCTGGCCCTAGATTGGAACAACTGGGAGAAGATTTATGTCTTTCCTCCGGTGAATCTTCTCATGAAAGTGATAAACAAACTCAGGACATTCAAGGGTCAAGTGGCTCTAGTAGCCCCAGACTGGCCGAAGAGCAATTGGTACCCTCTCATCCTGGAACTGGGTCTCCGCCCTCTTCGGATCCCCAATCCCAAGCTCTCCCAGTCAGTCCAAACGAAGACTGTGTTCGCTTCCTCAGGGATTCTCAAAACCCTAACTTTATGGATTTCATGAAGTTTGCAGCGAAAAGGGATGCGAATATTGACCCTCAGAATATTCTCTTCTTGGAATCAGATAAGAGAGATTCAACTTTGAGACAGTACGATGCTGCTGTCAAAAAGTTAGCAACCTTCCTGAAAGAATCAGATATTAAGATCATGACAATCAATTCAGCTATATCCTTTTTCAGATCCTTATTTGAAAAAGGCTTTAGCAGCTAGCACAATTACGACAAACAAGTCAGCCTTGAAAAAGATTTTTTCAATTTGGGTTCAACATAGACTTAACAGATTCCTACTTCTCGTCTATTCCCAAGGCCTGTGCTAGACTTAGACCTTCTGTAAGGCCTACGTCAGTGTCTTGGTTCTTAAACGATGTTCTAAAACTGGCTTCAGAAACCAATAATGACACATGCTCATTTATAATGCTTTTAAGAAAAACCTTTTTATTAAGCTTGGCCTCAGGAGCTAGAATTTCAGAACTGTCGGCTTTATCCAGAGATCCGGATCATATTCAGTTCCTTCCCACAGGGGAAGTACTACTTTCACCGGAACGTAGCTTTTTAGCTAAGAATGAAGATCCTTTGATGAGGTGGGAACCATGGAAGGTACTACCCCTTCCACAAGATATATCTCTTTGCCCAGTTTCAACTTTACGAGCCTTTCTATCTAGGACCTCCTCATCCTCATCGGGTCCTCTCTTTAGGAGAGAAAAAGGTGGTACTTTATCTATTAAAGGCATCAGACAACAAATCCTGTACTTCATTAAACAAGCCAATCCTGACTCTTTTCCAAAAGCACATGATGTCAGGGCAGTAGCCACCTCAATTAACTATTTCCAACATATGAACTTCGATGAGTTGAAAAAGTATACTGGATGGAAATCACCGACAGTGTTCAAACGTCATTACTTAAAGTCTTTGGAAGCCCTGAAATTTTCAGCAGTTGCAGCGGGTAACATAGTTTCCCCTGACTCTGACTAATCCTTAGTAGAAGATTCAGTCCTCCTTTCCACCTGCCTCACCCAACAGTTCGTCTATACCTGCCTTGTTCATTTACGATCACCTTGTGTCTTAGCTGCTTTGATGATGTTATAGTGGGTGTCCCTTATTTTTTTGCTAGGGACACGCACATTTTGTGATGATTACTGATCTCGTGGATGTCATCTCCTTTATTTTTTATGCTAGGAGATACATCTTATTATAATGGTTACGGGTTTTGTATATTAAGTCATATACATTCTTTTATATTTTATTATTGTTGAGTTTGTTTATTCAACTTGTATATTAATTGCTTTAGATTGTTTTGATACATAAGCTTTACACAGATACCATTGTTGTACATATATGATATTTCTCCTGTATATATGTATATTACCTTAAGTTAAGAAATATTATTAGCATTAAGTATAATTAAGTAATATTTCTATTTGTATCACTGTGTATATGTATCTTTATTAGCAATTATATTGATTTATTTTTATTTTATCTTTTTATTTTTTTGAGACCCTTTATATTTTGTTAAATTTCTTTACAATCTTGTGCTATTTCTCTGGTACGATTTCGCGCAGCGACACGAGCTGAGCCCAGAAAAGGGATTTTGACGTAAGAAAATCTATTCTGGGCGATTGGCTCGTGTCGCCAGCGAAATCCCGCCCTACCCATCCCATCGCCAAGATTGTCTGCTAACTTCAGGATGGCCACCAGAGGCGCAGCAGTCGGCAGCATGGGATGGAGTAGTAGTAGTAGGTGCTGCCCACTCTGTGGGTCGGCTCCCCTCTTGGGGGATTTTGTAGTGGGAGAATTCTATTGGCATTTGGCTCGTGATAGTGGTCTCACTCGCCATAGTGTTCATACCGACACTCTCTGGGAGGGTGAGCGAGTCAGTTATACTGACCTTTTTCTTTATTTATTTATTCTCTGGTATGTGTTAGTACATTTACCCTAGAAATAATAGATTAAAGGATATTTCGCTGGCGACACGAGCCAATCGCCCAGAAATAGATTTTTCCTTACGTCAAAATCCCTTAATTGAAGAGTGTAAAAGAGAAAAAGAGAGGAAGAATATGCAAAAACTACATAAGAGAGACATAGATATACAGATAGAGAAAGGAACTTCCTGAGAGAGAGAGAGAGAGAGCAGTCAAAATTGTTCATGGGTTTTATAGTTGTTGATAAACTGGGTTACTGATGTAAAGGTCACATATCTATCGGCCTCTGTGATGTTCAGTCGTTCTTCTTGCTCATGTGTCAAATCAAAAGAGAAATACTCCATCACAGCAGACATTTTATATTTCTAGAGTGGCAGCAGAAAATATTGGATATTTTTTGTGCATTTTTACAGTAATGACATGTCTACCTCAGGAGTATGGTATAGCATGTAAGGTTGTTTTCTCATCTTTAAAAGTCGTGTAACATATTCTTAATGTCCTGAAGTAGAATCCTGTTTGATGGTTGTTTTACCATGCAGACAACTATTTTATCAATGTATTTTGAGAAAGCAAAGGGGTTTCTTTCCACAGAAGACTTGATCAGCAGACAGCTGGTTGCTTTTTCAAGCATGAGTGCCATCAGTCTGCTGGAAGCACAGCTACGTTGCTCAATTTGTAAATTTTCCTATCTCAAGTAGAGTAGGGACCAGCTGTCCAACATCTCACACTGTTTGTGTGCTTTTGAATCAAAATGAGATTTAGCTGGAGTTCTTTGCAAGAGATTTTAGGGGCTTCCTTCACTGGTACTCTGTAATCAGTCTCAGATGCTCCTCATTTCACAAAGTAAGATATTTTGTGGATAGAGTAGCAACAGCTTTATGCTTCTCTTCAATATTTGTTGTATAATGCATAATGATTAATTCTGATGCATGATGGACCAGACAATATTGTTCTCCATTCCTAAGGATCACTCATTCTTGACCGGTTAACCACAGCTGACAACTAATCAGTAGTTTTTATCATTTCAGAATGGTGTTCTTTTTCAGTAGCTGATGAATGTTATATATAATGTGAGATTATGAAGTGTTGGATCATTAAACTTGTCCCCAAAAAATTCTAGGTGCTGTATTTATAGTACTAAGTTGGAACAGATTTACAGCATAGAACACTTCATTAACTGTTCAGTTGATTTACTAATATGCATGATGAAGTGTTAAAATAAACATTGAAACTATTCATATGGATTCACTTTATTAAGGATAATGTAACATCAAGATATGTTGTGTTCTGTAGCTTTGTGATTTGTTTAGGGGATATATTTAGCTTTTGAAAAATGCATATTTGTATGAAGATAAAAGAGTGGTTTAGTGAACAGCGCTCTACTATGTAGAGTTATCTTTTGTAAAGCCTTAGAAGGTCTATTATCTTTTTGAAGTTGGTTTTCAAATGTTATTGTAATGTACTTAGTTAGTATTTTTTCAAAAGTTAGTACAAATAATAATAAAACTGGAGACAAAGGAGTAAAAATGCAATGCTGAAATAGTCTGATTAGAGACTTGCGACTTAACGGAAGGAAAACACATATGTCAGATTGATAGAGTTGTAGAATATAACTTGTTATAAAAAGCACTGAAGTTATATGCCTAGAAGTTCCTGCTTGAATTTCTTTTTAAATACAATGATTGTATGATGAGCACATGTGATCAGTAGCTGTTGATCTTATTCATGATTGCTTACACAGCTCTGATTATCATTATTGCAATGGAAGGTTGTTTTGAGAAAGAAATAAAGAATATCTTGAGAAACTCTAGAGTGGGATACTAACATGAGCAAAGCACCCGATAACATTTTTGTTTGGAGCAATTTACCAAGTGCTGTTCGTGTCTCTTAATCTTCTTTCCATATTGGAAGTAAATTAGATTGGAAAATATTGCATTTTTCATGTTTTTGTTTGGTTTAATACCTTCTTTTAGTATACAAGACAGAACTTACAAGTCTACGACAAGAGCTGAACCTTAAATGTGGGTGGGTATGGTTACATTAAATAAGGCAGCTGTATTATTTTATTGTGAATTATATGAAGTGACTGGAATATTTAACCCTCTATGAATAGAAAAACATATTTTAACTTTGGTGCAGTACAGTAACTGCACATTATTGTTATTATTATTATTATTATTATTATTATTATTATTATTGTTACTACTACTTATCTTTTTATTACTGTTTTTTTAAGTATGCTACAGTAACTGCACATTATTATTATTATTATTATTATTATTATTATTATTATCATTTGTTACTGCTTTTTTTTTAGCACAGTACAGTACACTATTACAGTGAGACCCCTATATTCGTGTTCTCCTGATTCACAGACTCACGGATTTCTCTCTGGACCATATCTACCCATTATTCATGGGAAATTCGCCTATTCACAGTATTTTTCTATGAGAAATATCCACAAATTCCTGGGTTTTTTTTATCAATTTCATCATAAAATGCAATTTTTGTGATAAAACTATTAAAAAAACCAGGTATACAAATTTTTAGTGGGTTTTTCTAGAGTTTTACCTTCCAAAATAGGTCGTTTTCAGTGTTTTACAGGGGTTCCAACTATTCACAGATTCTAAACATTTGCGGGGGTCCTGGTACGCATCCCCCGGGAATACAGGGGTACCACTGCATAGTGTGCTTAGAGAGCAACTGACCTAAGGGGTTAAGTAACTATAGTCAGGTGTTTCTGGACACTGCATGGAACTACGTATTAATCTTTTCAAGGAGATGGTCTCTAGCTTTGACATTATATTGCTTCTGAGAACTAGGCCTAATGATAAATAGCATTTTATTCTCATTCTCACACATTAAGTCTTTGATAATACACTAGTTAGCCATTCAAGTATTACTAAACCAAATATAAATGTGTTGTTTCCTGTGTATCCAACCGCAAGAAGTAATATTTATGTGTAAATCTATCTACAGTTCGTATGTAGATAACATTTTTCCTATGCTCAAGTCAAATGAATGTACATAATCCTTCAAATTTTGACTTCACAGTGTTGCAATCTACATGAACCAATTGATAATTCTATAAAACAAAACTTGATGGTTTATGAGTGACTCAAGTCCTTTTTATGAAGAGACCACAGCATCTAAAGCATCTAAAGTTCATCTAAGCGCAAAGTGTTGTATAGGGACCCCTAAAGTATTTTTAATAATTATCATATATTTTACATTGAATGAAAATGGAATTTATGTTGTATTAGTTTATAACCATATGTGAATCTTGTATTGGTAGAATCTTGATGTTCATTTGCTCTTTTGTCTGGACAGAAAGTGCACAAAACAGACGATAGCAGATAGAAATAATTATGTCTAATCCTGTCAAATCAGAACCTGACTTGAAAATAATGATAATGATGCTGATATACAACCAAAGAAGTACAGAATGACAGATTTCTAAATTCAGTATCTTTGCCCTTATTGTAATAAACATCCGCATTAAGTACTAAACATACTGTATTCTTGTGTAAACTTGAATATAACCAGAAAGTGAGATGGCACTGTATTGAAATAACTGAATAGAGATATAAGGGGAAATTCGTTAATAATCAGATTTACGTTTGATTTTAGAGATCTTGGATTGTAGCAGCAAAATCACTTGCAGTTACCTTTATGATGTTCATTGAATGGCAGAAAATGCAGCTTTGGTTACTGGTCACCCATTTATGAGTACATTGCTTTGTTTTTTATGGAAATCTTTATTTCTAGTTTGAAAATGAAATCTGTGGCTTGAAGATAAAACAATCTGGATATCTGTTAAAAAAGGGGTTGATTACAATACCACACACCTACCATTTCTTCACATATGGTTAAAACAAAAACAAAATTTTGTATAACATAGCTATAATGATAGGATTAGCTATCTAATGTATCTAGCTAAATTATTTTTTATATTATACTGTATTGTTAACTGAGTCATTTTAAAGTGACTACCATTGTTTGATGGAATGTTATATTAATGTTAAAATAAAAACAGAAACAAATTAAAATTTTAAGAGATGTAAAGAGTTTGGGAGTAATTTGCATTCATAAATGATGGTACTGTTTTATACAAAGAATACACAAGTAAATCTCATAGCATCCTGAAAAAAGAGGAAGTCTCATCTATTCCTAATAAGTTACCAGCATGAGTACGTACACTGTGCAATGTCTTTTGTGTTTCATATGGAATTGAAAATTCATTGTACTGAGGCTCAGTAGAGTTAATGTGTTTATATTAACTTCCCAGATATTTAAAATGACAGGTAATAAGAGGAAAAATAAACATTTCTTCCAAAATATGAACAGGTTTTATTGTTGTTGTTGGGAAGCTTTCACTCACATGGGCATTAAAAATGGATTATCAGCTCATGCGAGCTTCAGCAGCACACAACCTTGCACAGCCTGGCAGTTGTAGGTCTTTTTGAGACAGTGATGGTCACATAAGCTTTTCACAGTTTTGTAGACTAGAAAATTGATAGTGGTATAAAATAGTTGTAATGTAAAAATATATAATAATATATAATGTAATTACCTGCAAGATGATATTTGCTGTAAGGTTATCACGATGTAATGATAGCATGACTTCAACATTTGCTTTACATCTAATAGTACTTATGTGAATTTATATGTATGAGGAAAAGAAATGATAATTTCTTTTCTTGGTATGAGTAAGTCTGCTTATATTACCAAGGAAAACCAAGAGTGAATACCTTTATGGAGGTATTTCAGTACGACATAGTCTGAATTGAATACTTTTTTTTTTCTGTCCAAAGGATATGGAACTCCTTGTTAATTTCATTTATCTTTTGTATTATATTTTCCTCATGAATGCTGGTAACATTAAGATTTTTTTTTTAAACATGCAAGGTTTGTAGTATACAGAATTTTACTGAGCATGTGTGCTGTATCAGATTGACTTCTAGCTTGAAGGGGTTCTTGTACAATTATATTGGTGTTAGTTGACCTACCTTCACTGATGATTGTTCTATCACAGCTACAATTTTGATGAAATTTTACTACGTACTGTTAAAAAGATTTTTGTTTCACGAGGTTTACTGTTTTGTTGCCTTATACTTCCATGTCCCTTATGGTATACTACTATGGTACATTAGGTTGGCATGAGATTTGTAGTAACTTTCAAATTTAAATCTTTACTGTATGCTAAAGTTTTATGTTTTTATTTTTTTATTTTTAATGTAATGTGTATGCACAGCAGCATTACATATGGTAATATTTCTACAGTTTCGAAAGTCTCAATGTAATCATATTTGGCTTTTCATATGAAAATGTATAGAAGTAACTTTTTCACTGTATGAAAGCAAAGGCTATATATAAATACAGCTAGTGTTTACAAAGAAAATCACAAAAATAGGACATTAGCACAAGCACTGAAAAACGTTGAGCAAAGTCAATTTAAAGAGATACGGTACAGTGACACTGTACTTGCCTTTGGAGTATGAATAGGGTTTCATATCTGGACTAGTATGCTAATACTGTACTATCAGTTATTTTCAACATTGAAACTTTCATGTAAAAAGTAACCTCCATGAATGTACTCAGTCTCTTGAAAAGAACATACAGTTTATTTGGCTACCATAAATTATAGAATTTTGCTTGTACCTTTGAACAGAAACTGCTGTACTTTTGCTGAATAGAAAGTAAATGCTGTACTGATTCTCAAGCCACAAATTTCTTAGTACGTAGTACTATCTCAAATGTTTACCAAAACTCTTTTTCAAGATGAACTTTGAAGTACAGTAATACAATTGGTATTAAAATTCTGAACATAGTAGTAGTACTGATTTGAAATATAGTGACAGCTGAAAGGTATTTTGGATTTAGTACTGCTATCACATGACCAGTATAGTATAAAGTTTAGTTTAAAAACCTTAAGGTAATTGTAGCTTACACCAACCTTATAATTTTCAGTCTTTTTCCAAATTTGGTTATGTTTAACCTAATAAAAGTAGCAGAAAAATTATTATGAACTGAACAGAAAGATACTGCATCTTAGAAAGGTCCTTGAAAAATTATAAGATACTAAATGAATCATGTACTCAATATGGTATGAATCAAGTACATTGCTTTCTTAAGATTATGGTATTTAAAATATTTTTCATGTAAAAAGTACCTGGAAGATACAGAAAATTGAATTAGCGTTATTTTGAAGTTTTAATGTATTTGAGAGTTTATGATGTATATTAGCAGCAGTATTATTTCCCGATCATAGTTGTATTATCAGGTGTAATTAGAAAAACAAGACTACAACCCTTGTGTCAGGATTCAGGAGGGCATTCTCATTTGTAACTTTCTTGAGCCCCAGTTGACTGAATGTCAGGGAGAGTGTATTCCTCGTCTCAAAAGAGAAATTTCAGTCGTTTAGGTCCTCCGTCCATCTCCTGTGCACTGCTGCATACAGAACAACGAAGGCATAAAGGGTCACTCCAGCGATGACAACTAGGATACAGGCAAACACAACACTTAAGAAGCCCTCATCAATACCTGGAAGTAGTTTCTTAAATTTATTCTTGATTAGCATTTATGAAAGCTAATGGTTTTTGTAAAGAGTTGAAAATTTGATACTAATTATATATATATATTATTTTTTTATATATTCACTGTTATTGTTTTAACTTTAGGTTTAAAATATTTGTAGTTTTGAAAGAATTCCCAGAATTTTTTTTATCAATTGATGTTGCAGACTGGTACGTCACAGTCTCTCAAGGATTACATTGCATTCTTTTAGTTTTTCTTTATATTTAATGATGATGTTTGTATGTTGAAAAGTTTCTTTTGTTTCACCATTTCTATGTTAAAACCACTATAAACATGGAAGGCTAAAAGCTGAATCACACTAAGCAATTATTAGATGAAATCCTATAAATTATGGTAAAAACTATATATTAATCTGTTTTTTGTTTTCTGGTTAGTTCATTTGTCATTTTATAGTGCTTCATTTTTCCCCCTGACAGCCTTTTCCGCCACTTTTCAGGTTTATTGCTTTTGTCGTGGTTCATAGGATTTACTATGGCTGGCAAATTATTATTATTAATATTTTTATTAATGACATAACTTCCAAATTCTCATAAGGCTTGTCAGAGGGATTGCTTCTTGAATCATAGGGGAAAATTGGAGCAACGTAAATTTACAGTAATAGAATACTAAGCAAGGAGATACCAAAAGGAATGGATGAAAAGGAATAGGCAGAGGCAGCGCAGCCAGGGTTGAAGTTACTCAGCAAAGAACTTTTGTAACTATCCGCAGTATGTCATGCTGTCACTCACATTGAATCAATGTGCACGCTTACCAAATCTATGGTATGTAATGTACTTCAGTAGATTTAAAAAATGCATTTTTGTTTTAACATAATTTGAATAGATATCTATGGATTACTAATGCATAAATAGTTCTGATATAGCAGCTTTGGAAAATACCTCATTGAAAAGTATTTGAATGTATTTTATATTAGTCATTTCTATACCTGATTTCTTTTTTCCTCCTGTACGGTCATTGACTATGGCTTTCATCTGCCGAAGTCGTTCTCGTAGCTCCTCCACATTCTCCTCTCCATTTTCCTCACCAACCCCTGTAAGAAATACCTTCCATTAATAATTATTATTACTAGACAGATTCCACTATATAATTTGATATCCTCCTTATTCCTTTCTTGGTAACAAGGCAATAGTATAAAGGCTATTTTTGTATTTAATCAAATTGTTTAAATTGACTTCCAACTCTTTGTATACACAATTAAAATATGAAAAAATATTTTTAGGAGATGGTCATGAAGTACGTACTCATAATGGCGCTCTCATTAAACTTCTTAAAACTGATAACTCTTTAAAAGATGTATTATAGTTTGGTGTGAATATAAAAAAGTAATTGATTGATATAGAATATGAAATACTGTCTCCCAGGGTAATTATCTACGAATATATTTAAACTGATGTCTTATTGGCTGTGTAATAACTTCCTACAAAAAATGGTAAAATTAATTTACGTTTGTCCTATATTTATCACACTTGCAAACTTTTCAAATATATTCTGAGTAAGAGTGTTGTTTTATAAGTTATCGCTGAACACCTTGTGTACATACACGGAATACAAACAGTAAATATTGTACAGTACTGTACTGTATATGTTTACAAATTTATAGGAAGTACTATTTTGAACATATATGTACAATATTTTCTTATATTGTAAAGTTTCAATTGAGGGGAAATTTGAATACATTTTTATTTCCAAATTTTGTAAAATGAAATTTGTTTAAGTACCTCATAAAACTGATTAAACTACGTATATACATGCACATTTCTCTTGTTTGAACTGAGAAAATGAAGTGCAATTCGTTGATTATATATGTTACTTATTTTCTCTTATTGTATTTCATTTGTAAAATATTTTCTTGAAAGTTGATTATGAAAGTAGACTACATGAATATCCTTGCTTTTCTTTAAGAAAAAGTAGACAACATGAACTTTCTTTCCTTTTGAGGGTAAAAGATGTATGCAAGAAATTCTTTCCATTCAGTGTTACTGGCATATTCATAAACAGATACGTATATAAGTAGAAAGGAGGCCTAAACAGTTGAAATAGTCATCAGTGCCATAGTTTTGGAGCCATGAGCTGCCCATATAAAATGTTCATGACTGTACTGTGCTTTCATGACTTACCTGTGTAAACTGAGTGAGCTGCAGGTCTGTTTCGAACGCCTTCATAGTTCTCCATGTCTCTGTCTGCAATGTAGAGAGAAATAAGAATCATATATATAATACAAAATTATACAAAAGACAAGGGACTGAGAACTGAAGTAAACAAACAAGTAGTTGGGCTATGAACAACTGAACTGACGAGGACTGATCCAATAATATATGTCTGTATTCTTATCAATTCCCCAGCCTTGAAGATGCATCGATGGCAATAATTTTTATATACCTTAAGACATGCCTTTGCCTCTTTGCCTTGTGATATTTACATTATATATATATATATATATATATATATATATATATATATATATATATATATATATATATATATATCCAAACAGCGGTGGCCACAGCCGGATATACATCAATGAGGAGAGAGGACATAAAGACTTGATAAAAGGGTCAATTTATTCCCGACGTTTCGTAATGTCTTCATTACATTTTCGAGGGCTGTACAAAATAGATAGCATAAAATAAATTACAATAAAGCTAAAAATTTGAGATTTAAAAGTTGCAAATTATTACAAACTTAAAATATTAAAAATACTAAAAAGACAACTTTAAAAACAAAAAACGTAAACTAAACAGGACAAAAATTATTAAAATAAGTAAAAAAAAAAACGAATGAAACAAAAACAATAATAAGACATATTCAAGTAAAGTAAAACTGGACCAACCTATTCAGCGGCAATGCCAAGACTGGAGATAAAAGAAAGAAACTAAGAAGGTACAGTGTGCCAGCAGAGGTTTGACTATTCAACAAGGGGACGAGTCATTTAATCATTAACGATTCTAAGATTGTCAAATCGTGGCTGTTGGAAGCTCGTCCTACAACTGTAAAGTCCTTGTTTTCAATGGAGGTTTTACATATTTTCGAATGATTTCTAATATTAGAAAACTCTGGGTTTGCAATTTTGCTGCCTGTCCTATAACTTACTCCACGATGTGAATCTATGCGTGCGTACCTTCAGAAGCCTCGAAAATGTAATGAAGACATTACGATATTATATATATATATATGTATATATATATATATATATATATATATATATATATATATATATATATATATATATATATATATATATATATATATATATATATATATATATATATATATATATATATATTTATGTATGTATATATATAAGCGAATACCACAGGAAAATGATAGTCAGAAATCCAAGTGCTTTCGTCTTTACTAAGACATTGTCAAGGAGCTAATGAAATACAATTGGAGAGAAAGGTCTCAGGTACACAACAAGATCAAGAATACCAGATGGTTAATTGTCAAAAGGGTAAAAATTAAGAGAGATAATCCAGGATTATCTGATATCACACCCTCACAAACTTAAACAGATTTGACCCTAACCGAAATTACAATAATCTTTACAGTCCAAAACATGTAAAAACTGAATATATTAATTTTGTTGCTTATATTTATCTACAATTTTTTTCATTATGAAAGCATCAAGTTTAAATAAACCAAGACGTAAATTTAAAACATTTCTATTATTTGACTTGATGAAATAAGATTCAATGATATTCCTTTTAACTATGTCATTACATGGGATTAAGGCTCTTGCTTGACTCCAGTTAATAGGATGATCTAAATATCTCATATGTACGAATAATGCATTCGATATTTGCTCAGTTCTCACAGAATATTGGTGCTGTTTGAGACGTTGTGAAAGATTTACCGGTCTGTCCGTAATAAACTTTATCACACTTTTTGCAAGGAATTTCAAATATGCAGCCTGGAAGATCTTTAGGAGAATTTTTGATTACTAAACTCTCGACATTAATATTTCTGAAAACAACGTTTACGTTAAAAAGCTTTAAAATTCTAGGAATATCTAAAAACCTTTCATCATAGGGTAATTTTAGAATGTTATGCTTTAAATTCAAGTTTGTCATTAGTTGAATAAAATATTTTTCTAGCTCTTTTCCATGCCATATCTACAAAAGTCCTTGGGTATTTAAGTTTCAATGCAATATCATAAATAGTTTTAATTTCAGCGTCAATAAACTGCGGGGTACAGACACGTAAAGCGCTTAGGAACATCCCAGAAGAAACATAATTTTACATTTTGATGGTGATTGGAGTAGTAATGAACAAGAGGCAATGTTAGTTGATTTCCGAAAGACTGAAAAGGTGAAATTTCTATCATTTCTATGGACAGTTACATCAAGAAAATTCAAATTACAATTTCTTTCTTCCTCTAAAGTAAATTTTATAGAAGGGACTAAATTATTGAGATTATTAAGGAATTCCTGGAGATTTCCGTGAACTGGCCAAATACAGAAATTTTCTGTATTTGACAGTCTTAGTAAAGACGAAAGCACTTGGATTTCTGACTATCATTTTCCTGTGGTATTTGCTTATTTAATGAAGTCACGTGCATCTACTGTGATTTTTTAAGATATTATATATATATATATATATATATATATATATATATATATATATATATATATATATATATATATATATATATATATATATATATATATATATATATATATATATATATATATATATATATATATATATATATATATATATATATATATATATATATATATATATATATATATATATATATATATATATATATATATATATATATATATATATATATATATATATATACACGTGTATATATATATATATATACACGTGTGTATATATATATATATATATATATATATATATACACGTGTATATATATATATATATATATATATATATATATATATATATATATATATATATATATATATAACCAGTCCCTGGTTATCGGCAACGGCTCGTCCAGCGCCATAAAATCCAGTTATCGGCACCATAAGGCACCTTAAAATACCTAACAGAGGTGCCATAATGGTGCTTATGGTGCCACCATAAATTGCCGAATTTCGGTTAATGGCGGTTTTCGCTCATCAGCACCCCCTCGGGAAGGGAACCCCTGCCGATGACTGGGGACTGCCTGTATACATACTATATGCATTAAGCTACAAATGTCCTTTAATATCCAATTCACTCTACCTTGGAATTAGCATAGTTTAATATATGTTAACCAAAGGAGAATTTTTTAGATGATAATAATTTCATCCTCGTGGATTCAAACCAGCGAACACAGGAGAAATCAGGACTCCGGTGAGCTTACCGACTCGGCCAAGTCAGTAACGTCACTGACGGTAGGGCGAATTGGATATTAAAGGATATTTGTAACTTAATGCATGTATGTGAACCACAGTGATGTGATAAAAATTTATATATGTGTGTGTATACATATATATATATATATATATATATATATATATATATATATATATATATATATATATATATATATATATACAGGCAGTCCACGGGTTACGACGGCTCCGGCTTACGACGTTCCGAGGTTACGACGCTTTTTCTTAAATATTCATTGAAAAATCCGCCCTGGGTTACGACGTTTGTTCCGGCGTTACGACGCTGACGCTTCCGACGCTCCGAGTTAACGATGCTTTTAAAAAACGCATACTATGATAAAAATCCTTTATAGTTTAGCACAGTATATTAATAAAAATAAGTTTCTGGTTAGATTACAACAAAAATTTTGAGGTTATGATGATTTTCGACACTTTTTATGTCGTATTTTTCGAATTTTTTTAGTGACGCCTCATATGCGGAACTAGTTTCCGAGCGAATGAATAAATACTAGCTTGCGATGCGCAAAGTTTATAACAGTCCAAAAGCGCAAATAATGAAAAAATCATTGCTTGTTTCCAGTAATAATAATAAAACGAAGTTTCTGGTTAGATTACAACGCAAATTCCAAGTATCCAAAGAGAGACATTATCCAGTAATTTGATCAGAGAGAGAGAGAGAGAGAGGCGTCTTGGCAACAATGGTCTTGGGGATTGAGGTAATGTTTATTTTCTGAACTGATAGGACAGAGAAGTGTTCGTTTCATTAAACGGCCTCTTGACTCATGCCAGTAAATGTTTTGTTGATACTAATATATAAGCCTATTTAAAGATACGTTTACTTTAATTAGTCTATATGATACGTAAATAGTAATCAACTGTTCTTGTAGCCCTCAAGATTTGGCAAAATCACTCCAGGTAGTACATAAAACTTCAAGAATGTAGTGTCACCAGAGGATTACAATAGTTTTTACCTTCAAGAACCAGCATTTTTTTATGAAAATAACTCCAGGTTGTACATAAAACTACAGGAAACAACATATAGTGTAACCAAAGGATTACAAGTAAGGTTTTTATAACTTTTTATTAGTTTAAGACATTTTTCCAACGTCGTTCCGGCTTACGACGATTTTCGGGTTACGACGCGTCTTAAGAACGGAACCCCCGTCGTAACCCGGGGACTGCCTGTAAATATATATGTGAATATATATATATAGTATACATATATATTATATTATTTATTTATTTTCATTTATTAATATTTTTATTTATTATTTATAGATATTATTAATTATTTTATTTTTATTAGACCTTATATATATATATATATTATATATATATATATATATATTCATGCTGACGTCAGCTCATCCTCATTCTGCAATTAATAATAATATAAGCACGATACATCACATTCATTAAATTCCACATAAAAAAATTACATAAAAAATTAAAACTGTACTAAATCTAAAGTAAAAAAAGGAGGAAAAGATCAAATAAATTACATATATGAAAATATTTTAAAATTAAAATTAATAATATTTTGCATTCACCTTCCCACTTTGAATGCAAATACCTCTGCTGTGCCTCTCTCTCTGGCCTGAGTTTCTTTGGGCGTGTAGCTATAGCCGTTTCTCTGCTCTCGAATAGGTGGTTATTAATTTTAATTTAAAAAAATTTTTATATATGTACTTTATCTTTTCCTCCTTTTTTTACTTTAGATTTTGTACATATTTTTAATTTTTTATGTAATGTTTTTTAATGTTTTTTTTATGTGGAATTTAATGAGTGATGAATTAATATTATTATTTATTGCAGACTGAGGATGTGCTGATGTCAGCATGAAACGTCTCTTATTGTAATAAACTATAACCCTTTTCCTGCTGGTTTATGTTGGGGCTTCCTTTGCTGCTATTACCTCGAAGATGTCCTGACGTGTATATATAAATATATATATATATATATATATATATATATATATATATATTATATATATTTATATATATATATATATATATATATATAAATATATATATATATATATATATATATATATATATATATATATATATATATATATATACGTATATATATATATATATATATATATATATATATATATCTATATATATATATATACGTATATATATATATATATATATATATATATATATATATATATATATATATAATATATATATATATATATATATATATATATATATATATATATATATATATATATATATATATATATATATATATATATATATATATATATATATATATATATATATATATATATATATATATATTTAAATATATACACGTCAGGACATCTTCGAGGTAATAGCAGCAAAGGAAGCCCCACCATAAACCATGAGTGTATATATACTATATATATATAATCTATAGATATATATATGTATATATACATCCAAGGGCAGGCAGGTGACGACCAAGGAATACATCAAATCAGGCGTTGACTGAAGGAAACAGGCCAAATCTACATAGTTCTTTATTCCAATGTTTCGTAATAACATTTATTACATCTTCTGGGAATCTGTCAATTAATTAAAATGATATTATAAAGCAATCTTAAATTTCCTAAAAATTAAAAAAATCGTAAAAAAGACTAAAATTTACTAAAATATACAATTACAGAAAATTATTATTTAAAAGCTGGAACCGCCAACCAACCTTAAGTTAAGAGAGAGAAAGACTGAATGATAGGAGACAAAAAAAAGGGAGACATGTTATTACGAAACGTTGGAATAAAGAACTATGTAGATTGGCCTTTTTCCTTCAGTCAACGCCTGATTTGATATATATATATATATATATATATATATATTATTATATATATATATCTATATATATATATATATATATACAGTTGTACCTTGACCTGCGAGTTAAATTCGTTCCCCGGCTGAGCTCGAGCTCGTAGCTCAATCACACATCAAATCAATTTTCCCCATTGAAAATACTTATAATGCTCTTAATCCATTCCAACCCTCAAAACACCACACCCTTTTTTATGTTTCATGTTATTGAATAAGGAAAATACATTTCAAAATAACAAATATTGTATAAAAACACAAGTATGTAAAGATATAATAAGGTTTCATACACTGTACAGGTAGTGTTCAAGTTACGATAATTCGTCCTACGATAACCTGATTTTACGAGAGACCGAATTACATTAACCTAACTTTGTCCCATCTTCTAGATACCTAAATAAGTTAAAACATCAAAAGAGAATGATGAAAGTATTGTTTTAACGTTATACTCCTTGCGTAAATGTGTACAGCCTGGAATAACCGAACGAGAAAACTTTTTTTTGCTTAGTATAACCGAATTGGATAACAACATCCGTTTGGCTGGCATTTCAACCATCATACGATAGTAATCTACAAAGAAATATACGTTAAACTTAAACCAAGTTGTAGCTGAAACTGAGAAAACTGTTCAAGCTGCCAATGACTCTTATCATGCATCAGCAACAAGGATGAAACTCCCGCAAACTTATGCCATCAAACAAAACTATAGATAAAATTGAGAGAAAATATTTTTAATCAAAACTACTGGGCTCGAATGAACACATTTTACTGTTGTTTTCTCGCCGATAAAAGATAAATATAATGAAAATAGCGATTGGAATCATGTAATTTTTTTACTCAATAAACATGCCGCCAACATGATCTGTTAACGAAAAAAATAATTTAGTGTATTCAAGTCATATTTTGGCTTAAAAACACGTCGTATAACGAAAAGTTCCCTTGTCCCATATAATTCAAGTATCTAGATATTCATTTATTGTATGCTAACTAGAAGCAAGAGAATTCGCTCAGAATTGAGTTAGATATGGCAAAACAAACTCGTATTTGCCATCAGCTGATATCCAAACCAAAGCATTGACCGCTATGCTGGTAGTATTTTATAATACAGCAATAAGAGAATAGTACAGTATTATTGGATACAGTGAAGTAATGTATAATTTTATTAAAGATTCATGGAAAAGAAGCATATTTACTTTTTCTTCTTTGCTTATCTTAATTTTTGTCACTACGCCTTTTAAGTAGCAGCGGCATCTTGAGCTCGTACCTCAATTTTTTGCTTGTGTAACAAAACATAAAATTGACCGAGTGACAACTCGTACCTCGGAAAACACATACATTAATTAACTTGTAGCTCAAGGTACCACTATATATATATATATATATATATATATATATATATATATATATATATATATATATATATATATAAGAAGTAGACGAACTATTAAGAAATGTAGAAATGTACCATTTTGTTTTATGTCATTCTCTTAAATTCTCAGGTCAGTGAAACAGTTACCATCAATTTTCACCTAAATAAATCATTGCTGCATATATGTTGAATGACATATTAAATACGAAGTATAATAACAAGGTGTGATCCGACCTCCAGCTTGCTCGGGGCGCTGCAAGATTTGCCACTGACGCTCATTATATTCTTAATTTGACGTGATGTGGTCTTTGTAATCAATACTCATTATTAGTAGTACTACTCATACTAACAGCAGGATCATATAAAAAGGACACAAATTAAACACGTTCATATATTCTCAATTATAAGTGGAAACGCAAAATAATTGAACAGAACTATAGCCTCTTAAATTCAGTACATCAAATAAATTAAAAAGAGCTAAATCGCTAAAATCTACGGACAGATAGCCCGTTGTTTCACCTACAATAATAAAAATACAATATATTTTATTAGAAATAATTTTTCTGTACTGTTTAATATGCGCATTATTCATTTTTTTATATTTTCATTCCAATAGACAATTCATAAACATCCTTTCCTGAAATTCTTGTACGTATCTTTGACTCAAAGCAAACAAGCGCCTCAACGGCGTGATCGGTATGGTCTTGACCTGCCACCTCGGCGGCCGCGAGTTCGATTCTCGAACATTCCATTGAGGGGTCAGAGGTGTGTATTTCTGGTGATAGAAGTTCACTCTCGATGTGGTTCAGAAGTCACGTAAAGCAGTTGGTCCCGCTGCTGAATAACCACTGGTTCCATGCAACGTAAAAACACCATACAAACAAACAAAGCAAACATCTTTTCAGACCTTTTTAAGACCTTTCCTACCCCCCAACAACAACAACAGTAGTTTGTAGGCTTTCTCCCCGAGTAAGCGATAACAGTATGTAACATGTGGCAAACGTGCCTTAATAAACTCTGCAAGAAAGTCCTGCATACTTTGTTGTTGTTGTTTTTGTTGTTGTTGTTGTAGGGGGGGTTGGAAAGCCCTATGGAAAAACTTAAAAAGGAATTTTCGGATGGAATATTTAGAATTCAAATATAAAAAAAAAAAAAATAATGTGCATATTAAACAGTACAAAAAAATTGCTTCTAATAGAATATCGTGTATTTATTTTCATTTTCGTTGGTGAAACAACGCTCTAGTTGACCGTTGACTTTAGCACGTGCCCCGAGTAAGCTGAAGGCCGGATCACGCCATGTTTTTTAAAAGTATTACAGTGCTCTGTCGTTGCATTTAGCAGTAGTGTAGTTTCTGTAGAAATGCCACTTTAACCACGTCAAAATCTTCACTGCTGTTTAGACTTGCGATAAGTTTCCTCAACAGACTGCCTTCTTTATGATTTTTTTTTTTTTTCGTTTGGCTGAAGATAAATTCTAAGGTTGAGAACGAAAAGGGCCAATGTCATAAAACCATGTTTTCAGAAAAACGCATTTAAAATATTGCTTCCTTTATTAAAATTCAGGTAAGTACAGCAAACAAAGGCTGTTTTTTTTTTTGGTGATTGCTTAACTTATAACATTGGCCATTATAGCACTGAAACAGAGATCAATTTCTAGTTTATTGACGGTCTTAACTACAATCAGCCATTTTTTGACATTGGCCCTTTTAGTTCTCAGCCCTAGAATTGTTATTAGAAGAACATGAACACACCATTTTCGTTCTCGTATTGCAATCAGAATTGTCTGAAATATTTCTCAGCACAGTTTGGTACCATGGTATTAATTTGACCTTAATTTTTTTCCCTTTTTAGCCCAAGTTAATGTGAGTGGAAACTTGGAAGCAACTGCTCAAATTACGGTAGACACTAGACTCAGGAGTACTTTAAGCGTGAATGATTAGCGTCAAAAGATCTTTGGGTGAGTATACTTGTATCTCTTACCCTTCTTTTGAAAGCAAATGCACTTTTCAAATTTACTTCAAGAAAGTGCAGACTCATCCTTGGTTTCATTGTAGTATTCAGTTAATTTTGTCAACAGCAAGTCCGTAATTTAAAAATTTTAAGATATTTCATGGTCAAGAAAATTCTTTTTTCGTAGACTCGTTCCCTCGTACAACGAAAATCCAAAAAAATATCGTTAGTATCAACACTTAAAAAATATCGTTAGTATTAACACTTAAATATAAGTAGACTTATACTCCAGTTCAGGTATAGTTAAAATCTAACTCGGCCTGTCAACAAATCAGTTATTTTTATTTATGTTTCTTTAAAAAAAATCAAGAAGTCAACCAGTTCTTGATATATGAAATCACCAGGGATTATTTTTCCGTCGTCATCTATTACACCAGCAAGAAATCCATACAGTTTATTTCTTAGTATTTGCCGCTTCCCCGATGTTCTGGTTCTGACTGTAAAAGTCGAAGTAAGCGTTTCTTATCACGTGATTGTAATGGTTCTCTACAGTTCTATATTCTTTCTTTGTAGTTTCAGTCTTCAACATTTTCCAGACTCATTTACGTCTTTTTTCCGCTATACAATTTCTTTAAAATGTCTCTCCACTGAAAGAGAATAATCAGTCCTCAACGTATAAATTTTCATTCAACGGATACGTTCATTTTATTGACTTTTCTTTGCCAAACTTATTTAGGTCATTTTCCGTTCAAAAATTTCTTTTAAGTGTCTCTCCACCGAACCAGAATAATCAGTCCTCAACGTATAAATTTTCCTTCAAAGAGCACATTCACTTCCTCATTTTCTAAACATTTATAACGCAGTCATCACGATCAGCACTTGATAACTCTAAAGTTACCATGAACCACAAGAAGTATTTATGCCCAGATTTATTTACCGAGTCACACCGTAATGGAAATTACTCGAAGAAGATCTGAATCTATCCCAAAAGTTTATTTTCTTTGATACGTAGGTCTTCAGCTCTGATAATCTAAATGTTGTAGACTTAAACTCACTGGTGAGCTAGTGAACTCCTCAATACTAATTCTCGATATGCTATTATTTACCAAGTTGTTACTGTTTTTGTTGTTGAAATAGTCGGTAACTATGCAGATGTTCACCACTGATAATGATTTATTGAAAGAAAACAATGCTCTAGGTCATGGAGGATTGCGACGGGGTGGTGGGGAGGGGGGGGGGGGGGGCGCCCTTGACAAGGTCCCACCCTTGATTAAATCCGCCACTGTTGTAAAGTGTCAATCAGGTTTGATTTCCAAACTCATATAGAAAGTATAACACTTGACCGAAAGGTCTGCAAACAGGCAATGAGAGAGATTCCCCGATTTAATTGTAGTAAGAAATAGTTACCAGGGTTCTCATAGGAGTTTTAAGATAAGAACAGCTGTTGAGAACAAGAAGACCAGTTCCTCCTCCTCCTCCTCCCCCTCCTCCTCCTCCTCCTCACGGCCATTCCCCCGCACAAACTATACCCTCTCTCGGAATACGAAGAAGAGTATAAGCAATAGGGATTATTCTAACCATCTTATCAGGTGCTTAGTCATTTATCCAACATTCAGCAGTATTTATTGTATCAAAACTTTTGAGTTATTTATCAATTCCCTATTTGCTTCGCTTTATCACCAGCTGACTGAATATTTGCCGAACCGTAATGTAAAGCACTAACATTTGTATCTATGATGAGTCTAGTGGCAGCTATTTGTTCTTAACCAAGGTCTAGACTAACCATCCAAGGAGGCTTTGCAATTGATCGAATAACCAAGTTCTAGACCAGAGAGTCTCTAGACCTTGTTTTTAACCATCCAAAGCTTTGCAATTGATCAAATAACCAAGGTCTAGACTAGAGAGTCACTAGGCCTTGTTTTTAACCATCCAAAGCTTTGCAAATTGATCGAATACACCTCCTCACGTTCGGTATATCCCGTCATCTGTCTCGCAGCAAGACGCTTGACCACACTCGGATTGCATGCTTTCGTTTCATGATTGCTTGCACAGTTACCAGGGGCTCACAGATCATCAGTTTTGAAATTGCTTTCTTTCCCAAGATGGTCATACCGTTGTCAGGAGAAGCAAGTCAGCAAATGATACCTGTCACGGATGTCATACGTACCGTTATTGTTGCTTATATACTTGATTTCGAATTTGAGATCCGTAGGGCGGGGGGAGCAGTTCCTGTCAGTTTACTTAATGCGGTGCACTGTAGGCATTACTTAAAGTTCTTTGTAGCGTCCCTTCGGTCCCTAGCTGCAAGCCCTTTCATTTCTTTGACTGTAGCTCCGTTCATATTCCCTTTCTTCCATCTTACTTTCCATCTTCCCCTAATAATTGATTCATAGTGCAACTACTTTGAGGTTTTCCTCCTGTTACACCTTTTAAACTTTTTTTTTTCCGTCAATTTCAGTTTTACCTTTGAATGACCTCATAGGTCCCAGCGCTGGGGCTTTGGCCTAAATTCTATATTCAACTCAATTCGAATTTGAAGATAATGACTTCGTCCATATCTTCCTCACTATAAACATTACAGCGCCTCAGTGGCGTGGTCGGTATGGTGTTGGCGTGCCACCTCGTTGGCCGCGAGTTCGATTCTCGGGCATTCCATTGAGGTGTGAGAGATGTGTATTTCTAGTGATAGAAATTTACTCTCGACGTGGTTCGGAAGTCACGTAAAGCCGTTGGTCCCGTTGCCCAATAACCACTGGTTCCATGCAACGTAAAAACACCATACAAACAAACAAACTAAAAACGTTTCAAACAAATCACTATTTCAGGTTTCATTTTCTAAACGTTACAAACAAATCACTATTTCCTGTTTCAGTTTCCATGATGTACTTTGTTGAGTTATCTTTTACCAAGATATAGGTCTAGATCTTGGCTTCTACCAAGTTAAGAATCCTGGTCGCTGCTTCATCTCTGTTTTACCTCTGTCAGCAAAATCCATAACAGCATTGGTATTAATGGCAAATCTCGCATTAATAACTGGAGTATCTGTAAGGTAATTGGCAACCGCACTTTTCAGTGATTTAATCTAAGGCCAGTGTAGTCTTTTTTATATATAATAAATACCTGGCCTTGACCTTACACGCATAATTTATCTCCTCTTTGGTTGGAGCAATCATTCTTCCCCAGCGCAATTCCAGTCAATTTAATCGGCGAGATTATGTCAATTCTTGAGCCATTCAACTTTCTTCCCAAGGTTATCTATCAATCGAGTTGTCGTCAGTCTCTTCCGGTACATTTTGAAGTTCAGCAATTCCGGGATGGCGCCAAGCAATCCGTTTGTCTCACAACGTCGTTTCAGTCCCTCAATAGACGTATTATAATATGCATCTCTGTATACAGTATTCATTCACTGCCGTATGCGTTTCCAAATCGTTTAGGGCCGAGCCCAGGCCCGTGGCCAGAAATTTTTTTGTAGGGGCGGGTTAGTTTTTTCCCAAAACTGGACCTTTTCTTCTATATATGTCATTGCATATATGGGTATATTCAAGATGAAATACTTGAAAATGTTATTTTAGTTAAATTAAGAAGAAAATTTGGGTATGAGGTTTATGCCCTTCTTCCCGATTAGATGTTATTCAAAGTACTGACTTTGGTTAACAGAATTTTACTTAAAATCACTAACAAACATGGTGGCCTATATCATATCCCTGTTATCACTCTTGGTTTTCCTACTACTAAAGAATGATGTTGAAGTTTAATAACAAAATTTATATAAAAAAAAAACTTGGCAAAAAACTAAATATTTTTATTTATTACTTTCTAAGTACCTACAGGTCAGTGAAAAGGATGGTCACAAAAAATATGGAGTTCCAAAAATTTTGGGGGAAGGTCGTTCGACCGCCCCGACTCCCTCCCCCACCGTGGGGTTGGTGGCGGGGGGCACCCCACCCCTTCCGTACAGGCCTGGAACCGTTTCAGTACCCTGCTGTTATCGTTACTGATACCGTCCAAATATTGACGTCCCGTCCATTTCTTATCTTTTTTTATATAGAATTTACGATATTTATCAACGTATTTTGTACTAATGTTATTTATGTTTTTTTTTTTTTTTTTTTTTTTCACCGAACGCTCAAACCTTTCAGTGATATGGTCACCATATACTAAATAAAGTTATCGGTCATGCCTCTCGATCAATACTACTTCCTTATCGCCATCCGTATCGTTTATCGTCTTCTCTGAACGAGTCGAAGTGCCTGTAGGTATCGCTAACATGTAGTAAAATGTATCGCAAAATATCGATGCAACGATACAGTTACGAAAGACTTCCTTTCCTGAATGTATATCAGTATTTTTTTTTTCGTTCATCCCGCTCCTGTAATCGATAAAAAGCGCTTATTGTTTGGTTCGATATCGATTATGTCACATCAAAGTCGTGCATTTGTCACTAAAGATATTATTGATAAAACGCTCTTTTTTGGTCCGACATCGATTATGTCACATCAAATTCGTGCATTTGTCACCATAGATATAATTGATAAAAAGCGCTTATTTTTGTTTGACATCGATTATGTCACATCAAATTCATACATTTGTGACCATATATCATTTTTAAAAAAAGCACTTTTCTGGTTTGACATCGATAGTCGCATCAAATTCATGCATTTGTCACTACAGATAACTAATAAACAGCACTTTCCCAGTCGGACATCGATCATGTCACGTAAACATTTATACACTGGCAACTATAGATGCATTCTTTTGTGATAATCTGCATATTTTTGGCTGTAGGAATTCTTTTAGCTAAGTAAGGGGGCCTGATTTTGATCTCCGATATATGTGAGATTATCGTCTCGCCTCAGATCAATATAAATGTCAAAGTGATTTGAACTTATTACAAGCGAAGCGAAGTCTTACTGGAAACGGGCCGGGCTCATTCCTGGCGGCCCGGCACAGCCCGGCACCAACGCTGTTCAAATGCTATGTAATATCTCCAAAAGTATTGAAGATAAAAGAAAAATTCTTTCGGAAGATAAACCCTTACATCTTTCAAGTTTCATCCCATAAAAGATTTATTTTTAAGATATCATAAATTCGCATTTAAATGATATTTTAATTATTGCATTTCTGGCGGCCGGCACAGCCCGGCCTTAACACTAATCAAATGCTAATATCTCCAAAAGTATTGACGATAAAAGAAAAATTCTTTCGGCATATAGAACCTTAGTACATCTTTCAATTTCATCCCATACGAGATTTATATTTTGAAATATAAATTCACATTTAAATTATATTAACCCTTTGATGATTTAACTTGAAGCTTCGCTAGTTATTGCCATTATTGTTTGTTACAGGATAATTAATTTAACAGCACCATTACCCAGTGCTGGTTATCTTTTCCTTGTGTATGTATAGTTGGTGCATGTGGGTAGATATGATTATCCTATAGTAATCCATTACGGCATCAGTAACCAATATGTTCTGACGCCAGTTTTAGTCATTACCAGCAGCTGTAACCGTCCTTCGGACGTGTTAACGAACGCTAATTCATTTGCAAATGACCTGGACGTACATCTTTCCCCAGCCAATGCTACTGCGTCATTGACTGCCTCAGTCAGGCACTGCTGGCCGACGGCAGCCGCATACATGTTGTGACAGGTTGCTTGGGGAGGATTTTCATCACGAGGCCCCCTTAAATGGCCCTTGGTAAAACTCGGCTTATAGTTAAACTCTGATATTGATGTTGAATGCGTTTTAGTCATTTATGTTATGTTAACTCATGGTACCAAATTTAGGCCCTAATTTCCAAAGGGGGCTGCGCCCCCTCCTATCAAGGTCGGGGTAAGTAGGCTACTACCCCCATCTCCCCTGGTCGATAAGTCGAAAGGACGTGGCCTCCTGCCCCCTAATATTGTGGGAAACCTTGGGCCCACATTCCCAAGGGGGGGGGGGAGTTTCTCCCTTTCCTACTGAGGGTACCTTATTACCCCCGTATTATGGGGAGCCTGTTTGTAACTATAGAAACACTTCTACATAGATGTGAACTCTGAAAGTTGTAAAAAATAAGGGGGTATGAAAAAGAGGGGTTATGACCCCCTTAAAAGCGGCCCTCGAATTTCGGATTTCGACTTAAACCTTCCTTTTGGGTGGAGAGGAGTCTATGATGAAAATTTGGTAGCCCCAGCTGCCAACTCCAAAAGTTGAAAAAAATTAGGGGGTCTGACAAAGCGGGGGTTATGACCCCCTTAGAAACAGCCCTCGAATTTCGGATGTTGTCGAAAACCTTTTGGGGGGCGAGGGAGGGGGGAGTCTATGGTAAAAATTTTGTAGTCCTAACTGTCAACTCCAAAAGTTGTAAAAAATGAGGGAATATTATTATTATTATCGTTGTTATTATTTTGTTGAAGAGGATGACTGCATTGTGAGAAATTATTTTATACTGAGTTTTTTCAATTTTTCTTTTTGGTCAATAATTAGCCAATGCTCATATTTCCATGGGTATATTATTATTATTATTACAAAATTTGTGAGTTGACAGTGTAGCAGAGTCAGGGATGGACTGCCCTCTTTTAGAAATGTGTCCAGGTGATAAGTTATTTCCATCGTAAGCCACAAAATTAAAGGTCAATGCTTTTCATCATATAAATCTACCTGAAGATGTTCATATGTAAAAATCAGCTGACTCAGCTGCAACAAGTAAAAAGTTCTACAAAGTTTCTTCAGCTCAATCAAGTTTTCTGTACAGTGTATTATGCCATATGAAACTCTCAGCTGGCTGTGGTGTCCTGTGTTGTTGCGGTGCCAGACACGCGAGCATGGCTTATTTTAACTTAATTAAATAGAATAAAAACTACTAAGGCTAGAGGTCTGCAATGTGGCATGTTTAATGATTGGAGGGCGAATGATCAATATACCAATTTGCAGCCCTCTAGCCTCGGAGATAAGTTAACTGGCTATGAAATAGGCATAGAGTAGAACTACCAATTAGTCTGTCTGATATAAACTCCCATTTCAAGCAGCATCCGTTTCAAGTTGAATAAGTCTAGCCAATTCAGTTTACATGTAGTTTTTTGTTAAAGAAAACTATTGTCTGTCCGCACTTTTTCTGTCCTCCCTCAAATCTTAAAAACAAATGAGGTTAGAGGGCTGCAAATTGGTATGTTGATCATCCACCCTCCAATCATCAAACATACCAAATTGCAGCCATCTTGCCTCAGTAATTTTTTTTCTCTCTCTTTTTAAGGTTAAAGTCAACCCATCATCATGCGTCTGGCAACGCTACGGGAAAAGCCACTACCGGACCGAGGCTGAATGTTTTATGGGGTGTGGCTCATACAGAATATTATACCGAGCCCACCAAAAGATAGATATCGATTTTAGGTGGTCTTGATTATACGCTGTGTTGAAAACTCGATTGCGCCGAAGGTATTATTTACTTGTTTTATTTTATGTTTCAATTATATTTATTTTTTCTCTAGTTGTATATAGTTGCCACTCGCATACTATAGTGTGAGAAAAAAATACGAATTCACCTTTTTTAGCGCTGGAATACAATTTAGGGTTTTACTTTTAGAATGAATAGAAGATTATTTACTTTTAGACTGAATAGAAGATTATTTACTTTTAAACTGAA